>NW_025804796.1:17500-25000 GCF_021234035.1 Daphnia pulicaria
ACGCAGAATGGGAAGTTGTCCGGTTCGGCGTTAGTTGTAGTTTCATTTCCACCGTAGCTGAGCTCCTTTCCGCCCGCCACTTCACATGATTTTAGTTTCGATTCCGTTCGATCGCGCTTGCACTGTCTTTGTTTTTTTTCACTGCTTGGATCGCGGCTTTGCTCTAACCAGTTTAGCCCCATGCGATCAAAAAGTCTTAAAAAAAAAAAACCGTTGAACGGAGACGAACTCGATGAGCTGTCGGTGTGTGAAATATCATTCCTTCGGTAAAACCGTTTTCGAAATTTCCGATGGTCGGTATATGTAAAAATATATCCGAACCGCGATGTGGACGGGAATTCAAACGCCCGCTTCACCGATTGGTGCGACAGCTGAGAAGCTCGTCACTCGATCCAACGACTCTTGGTCGAAAAGTTCAGAAGAGGTGCGCGCGTCAAACATTTTTTTTGGTTTCGGACGTTTCGTTTCTTCGGCACGTGTGGTTTGTCTGTGGCCGTCTGTGAGAGAAATCGGACGCTTGTTCTTTGTTATTTTACCGTAACAAGACAAGACGGGAAAGATTCTTTCTTCCAAACTTACGGCATCATAACCATCAGCGTTTACCGTCAGCGACGATACGGAAGAGAAAAGAAAATGGTGCGCGTCTTTTCACTTTTTGACACCGTATCAAAAAAAAATTACCGTTCAGGCGGAAATGTGTGTGTGTGTGTGTGAGCCGAGAGATAAAAAATAAAAAAGCCACCAAACAGAACGCTTTCAAATTATTTCGTGCGGCGTGCGCATATTTCACATTTTGCCGTTTGACGGAAGCTCGTTGTGTGGAACACAGAAGTGGAGATGGACGGAGTTGAAGGGGGGCGAAGACGGCCCGTCGGACAAAGTCAAGAGATTGAAATATACGAGAGAATTGGGTGGAAGTGATGGCAAATCTATAAAATTCAAAAATCGGATGAGATGCGAGGACCGCAAAATGTGGCGTCGACTCTGACTCTCTTTTACTACGAACTTCCCTTCGACGGAAGATATCGAGAGCTGAGCTGAGCGCCCGCTGAGTATGGCCGGCGTAATTACAAACGAGTTACGGTTGGAGCTATATCGATTGTACGTATCCCGAACGTTCATCGAACAAGCCAGATCAACTCGGCGCCCGGTAAGATGTACGCTCAGTTATGGCCATGACACACGAAGGGAGAATTCAAACGGCTGTGAGTGTACGGCCCGCCCGGAGTTGTGTGTAGGCAGTGACCTCTCAAGAAAAAACGTAAAAAATTTTTTTTTGACAGTCACCGGTCTGCGACAAGTAATCAGTACGAAACTTGGGTGCAATGCAAAAAACATTTTGAGAATCCTTGCTTGACAACAACGAATCTAACACGATAAAAAAAACGATCCCCATCGGTGTACCGCTTGCTTTTCTCGCGCTTCGGCGCAGAATCGCTTATTCAGCTGCCCTTGGAATATGTTCGTTTCGTGCATACTTGATCTCGGTCATTCTTCGGTGAACTCTTAAAGAATTGCGCACTTTTATAGGGGTAGTCTGGTTTGCTTGTCTCGACTTGAAATGATTTGTTTTTTTCCGCCCATGACTTTCTATACGATGCCTCTATGCTGGCCTCTGACCGCGGTTGTTCCGAGTTTTCTCTTTCTCTTCGAAAGTCTTTGCGGAAAATTCTGCCTCGTGTGACCGTTGAGCGGTGAGGTGTGTGTGTGTGTGTGTGTCGTGCGGGGTGATGCGAGAGTGTGCCTCGGCGGTGGAAAAATAAAAATAAAACTCTGAGCCCACAAAAATTTAAAAGATGTATGCTTGTCAGCTTAGTAAAGCAGGCTTGACTTATGAGCATACAGCACGCCACATATGACCGTCGAAAACCGTAATACGGGAAAAAAAGTTGATGAATATATCAAGACCGGTCGAATGAATCCGATTCACTTTGGGCTCATAGACCGTTGAATGGTCTTTGACTTTGGAAATTGAAATGAAAAAAATCCAACAAACGGATCGGATCGGTGTTTCTCTTCACTGGGACTCGCTGTGACACGCCAGGCGTTGCGATCAAAAATTTTAGTTTCCGAAGAAAAAGAAAAAAACGAAAAACGTGTTGATTTGGTGTGTGTTTGGTGATGCGTGGGCGAAATAAAAACCCGCAACTCGCCGGATGCATATCAAACAAACATACACGAAATACCTGGTTGATCCTGCCAGTAGCATATGCTTGTCTCAAAGATTAAGCCATGCATGTCTAAGTACAAGCCGCTAGACGGCGAAACCGCGAATGGCTCAATAAATCAGTTATGGTTCCTTAGATCCACTCCATCCTACTTGGATAACTGTGGTAATTCTAGAGCTAATACATGCACTCGAGCCTCGACTGCGGGCTTTCGGGCTCGCAGAAGAGGTGCTTTTATTAGATCAAAACCAGTCGGGCCGGGCTTTCGGGCTCGCGCACCGTACCAATTTTGGTGACTCTGGATAACTTCACGCCGATCGCACGGCCTTCGCGCCGGCGACGTATCTTTCAAATGTCTGCCTTATCAACTGTCGATGGTAGGTTACGCGCCTACCATGGTTGCAACGGGTAACGGGGAATCGGGGTTCGATTCCGGAGAGGGAGCCTGAGAAACGGCTACCACATCCAAGGAAGGCAGCAGGCGCGCAAATTACCCACTCCCGGCACGGGGAGGTAGTGACGAAAAATAACGATACGGGACTCTTCCGAGGCCCCGTGATTGGAATGAGTACACTTTAAATCCTTTAACGAGGAACCATTGGAGGGCAAGTCTGGTGCCAGCAGCCGCGGTAACTCCAGCTCCAATAGCGTATATTAAAGTTGTTGCGGTTAAAAAGCTCGTAGTCGGATGTCTGTCTTCGGCCGGGCGGCGCCGCTCTGAATCAAGGGTGTTGCGTTTCACGCTCTGGGAGCCCGGGTGTCAAAGCCCGACTCTCTTCACGGTCGGACAACATCGCCGGAGTGGTGGTCGGTGCGTCGTTGTTGTATCTGCGGCCAGAGTTGGAAAGTTCTTTCGGGTTCTTTTTTAAATTTTGGTCGTAGTTGACTCGATTCGCTCCACCCAGTCAATCGTTCGGGGTGCCCTTCACCGGGTGTCTCGGGCGGCCGGCAACGTTTACTTTGAACAAATTAGAGTGCTCAAAGCAGGTGTATCCCAACGCCTGAATATCGCAGCATGGAATGATGGAATAGGACCTCGGTCCGATTTTGCTGGTCTTTTACTTTTGGACCCGAGGTAATGGTCAATAGAGACGGACGGGGGCATTCGTACTGCGGCGACAGAGGTGAAATTCTTGGACCGCCGCAAGACGAACAACAGCGAAGGCATTTGCCAAGAATGTTTTCCTTGATCAAGAACGAAAGTTAGAGGTTCGAAGGCGATCAGATACCGCCCTAGTTCTAACCATAAACGATGCCAACCAGCAATCCGTCGGAGTTACTCCAATGACTCGACGGGCAGCTTCCGGGAAACCAAAGTCTTTGGGTTCCGGGGGAAGTATGGTTGCAAAGCTGAAACTTAAAGGAATTGACGGAAGGGCACCACCAGGAGTGGAGCCTGCGGCTTAATTTGACTCAACACGGGAAACCTCACAGGCCCGGACACTGGAAGGATTGACAGATTGAGAGCTCTTTCTTGATTCGGTGGGTGGTGGTGCATGGCCGTTCTTAGTTGGTGGAGCGATTTGTCTGGTTAATTCCGATAACGAACGAGACTCTAGCCTGCTAAATAGGTGACGGGTTTTATCAATTGAAACCGAAGGAGTACGGAGGCGTCGGGATCAGGTGGCGGCGATTCGGGTCTCGGTGGGACTGGTTCCTTTAGTGAGGCAATCTCTCGGCTTGGTTTCGTTGTGCTCTGTTCGTCGGGTGTACGGCCTTCACGGGTTGGTTGCCTGGCGGATGAGGTATGGCGGGGCTTTGTCGGGAATGTCTCGCGGGGGCTGGCTCTATTGTTATTCGGTCGTCGTCATCCCCGGCGATACCTTCTGCTCTCGCGTCCGTCACGCAGTCTTCTTAGAGGGACAAGCGGCGTCCAGCCGCGTGACAGTGAGCAATAACAGGTCTGTGATGCCCTTAGATGTCCTGGGCCGCACGCGCGCTACACTGAAGGAATCAGCGTGTTTCACTCTCCCTGTCCGAAAGGACCGGGGTAACCGCTGAACCTCCTTCGTGGTTGGGATTGGGGACTGCAATGATCCCCATGAACCAGGAATCCCTAGTAGGCGCGGGTCACTAGCCCGCGTCGATTACGTCCCTGCCCTTTGTACACACCGCCCGTCGCTACTACCGATTGAATGATTTAGTGAGGCCTTCGGACGGGCTTGTCGGGGTGCCGTCGAGTGGGGAGCAATCTCTGCCCGTGCGGTGCCTACCAACGGCGAGACTGAAAGATGGTCGAACTTGATCCTTTAGAGGAAGTAAAAGTCGTAACAAGGTTTCCGTAGGTGAACCTGCGGAAGGATCATAAACGAACAAGACAAATGTTTTGCGCATATGGCTTTGGTTGAGCACGAAACAACTAAAGTTGCAAAACAAAAAAACCCCATCAAAAGTCTTTCGGCGTAAGACATCGTATGAACTATGTGTGGGTTGACGGAAGAAAATCATTTATTTTGAACGGGTATCAGGCGCTCTGATGCGCGGTGGTTTAAAGCGGATTCGCCTTTTCAAATTGATTTTTCTTTCCTCTCGGCTCAAAAAAAAACACAAAGTCTTTCGATTTGGTCTATGGCCGTGAGCAAAATTCTTCCTGCTTCGATGGTGAATGTCTCTATAGATTCATTCGACCTTTAGCGGCGCTCACAGTGTTGACGTTAGTAGAGTGAAGAATACGATAGCCCGCCTGGGCCGCGAGTACCGAAGGAACAATAAAGGAGATTTTATAAAGTCTTAGTCCCTAAATCAAACACTTTGAAAAATAAAAACTCGGTGGATGGAGAGTCGGAAAAAAAAAAAACATCAAGATTTTGAACGGGTATCAGGCGCTCTGATGCGCGGTGGTTTAAAGCGGATACGCCCAATCGAAATTGTTTTTTTTTTGTTTCTCTCTTCGTCTTCGGGATTTTTTGATTCTCGGTGGGGGACGAAAGTGTGAGACTTTACTCTGGACGTTCTTTTCGGGCGTAGATACTCGTGGTTGCGTGCGTGTGCGTCGTATAGACTAACACTCCAAAGCCCGACACTATGCCGTTGAAAACCGAATGTTTTTTAAGCTTGCCCTTCGCCCTCTCGATGAAGTAGGAAGAATTCAAAATCACAATAACACACTAAACCCAAATTCTAGTACGAGTGTTTATCGGAACATTTTCTTTCTGGCTTTCTTTCTCCGCCCTCGCATTCATTTGCTTGGGCGGGTTTGGAGAAAAAGAGAGAAGAAAACGAATATGTCGTTTTATATACGACCCTGAACGGTGGATCACTAGGCTCGTGGATCGATGAAGAGCGCAGCAAAGTGCGCTAATCCATGCGAACTGCAGAACACATGGAGCATCGAAATCTTGAACGTAAATGGCGGCCCAGCTTCTCGCTCGGGCCACATCTGACTGAGGGTCGGTCGAATGATGAACGAACAGAGATTTTTTCAGTCTTGGTTTTGCATGTTGGGTCGCGGCGAGATTTATTTTTCACCCGGCCTGACCGCATAAAAAGCTCCCGAATCTCTAACGTCTGGGTGCCGCGCGACTTAAGTGTCCGCGATGCCTCAAATACAAAAAAGGGGGAAAAATAAAAGAAGGTTCGCCCTGTTTTGTTTTTTTCCTCTCTATTCAAAAGAAACCTTTTTCGATGGCAAAACAGATGGGAAATTTTTGAGCCAACTCAAAAAAAAATTTTAGAAATAAACACATCTTCTCGAACAAGGTGTCGGCTGCGTGTGCGCGATATACCGCTTCAACGCGAGTTTAGTTGTGTGTGTGCGCCGGGCGTGTCGAAGTGTCGACCACCGCGAATTATCACTCACTCTAACCGCTCGTTATGCAAGCTTGGTTCGCGCACGACGCGTTGTTTCAATACAAAAAGCCGCAGGACGCCCCTGTCACTTTTCGTAAATTAATTTTTGCGAATAACGAGAGACTCGCTTTATTTCGAAAAAAAAAATTTGAACCGGCAATTATTCAATCTTTCCCGGCTTTAAAACGCCAAAGTCTGCCGAGCTAGATAAAGTGTTGTCTCCTTTTGAAAACAAACAATTCATTCTGACCTCAGTTTAGATGAGACTACCCGCTGAACTTAAGCATATCAGTAAGCGGAGGAAAAGAAACTAACAAGGATTCCCTTAGTAGCGGCGAGCGAACAGGGATGAGCCCAGCACCGAACCTCGCGCCCGGTTGAGCGGGTGCCGAGGAATGTGGTGTTCGGGAGGATCGTGCGCGTCTGTCCGGTATCTATCGTCCAAGTCTCCATGAACGGGGCGAGCAACCCACAGAGGGTGTCAGGCCCGTAGATAAGACGAGCCGAGACCGTGCATCGGATCCCTTCCCAAGAGTCGGGTTGCTTGAGCGTGCAGCCCTAAGCGGGAGGTAAACTCCTTCTAAGGCTAAATATCGCCACGAGACCGATAGCGAACAAGTACCGCGAGGGAAAGTTGAAAAGAACTTTGAAGAGAGAGTTCAAGAGTGCGTGAAACCGTTCAGGGGGGTTAAACGGGTGGGCCCTCGAAGGTCGAACAAGTCCCCGCTCCCGGCACTTGGTTGTATGCCCTTAACGCTGCATGGAGACTGCCTGAATTGGCGGCTCTCTTGCATAAGTCGTTCTGCGATCGCAATAGCCACGCCAAGGTCCGCAAGTGGGGGGCCTAGTAGGACTCCGCGACCGACTGGGTGTCTGTTACACGGGGCGTCCGTTAGCGAGTATTCGTGGTTACCTTCGCGGGTGCCGCGATGACGAGCGCGGCGTTTCCCAACAGTACTGCCCGGTCGTGACCTGTCTCCTCCCGGGAGGTGTCGTAGCTTTTTTTTTGTAAAAGAGAAAAAGTTGCGGTGCTCAACCTGTGGAGGCCCAGAGCGGAGAGTAGAAGTCGGGTCCCACCCGACCCGTCTTGAAACACGGACCAAGGAGTCTAACATGTGCGCAAGTCGTCGAGAAATTATCAAACTAAACTCGCGAGGCGCAATGAAAGTGAAGCGGCCCCGATGAGGGTGCATCCGCGAGGGGTGATCCCGTCTCGAACAGAGCGGGCGCAACCCCAGGGCGTCCGAATGCTCGCGAGATCTTTCCCCCTTAAAAGGGTTTGGTCGAGTCGGCCGGACGAACCCAGAGCGCACACGTTGGGACCCGAAAGATGGTGACCTATGCCTGGCCAGGACGAAGCCAGGGGAAACCCTGGTGGAGGTCCGCAGCGATTCTGACGTGCAAATCGATCGTCGGAGTTGGGTATAGGGGCGAAAGACTAATCGAACCATCTAGTAGC
Source organism: Daphnia pulicaria (assembly GCF_021234035.1). Classification (NCBI taxonomy): domain Eukaryota; kingdom Metazoa; phylum Arthropoda; class Branchiopoda; order Diplostraca; family Daphniidae; genus Daphnia; species Daphnia pulicaria. The sequence continues at coordinate 24,917 of NW_025804796.1, forward strand.
TGGTTCCCCCCGAAGTTTCCCTCAGGATAGCTGGTGCTCGCAAAGAGAACAAACGGAGTTTCATCCGGTAAAGCGAATGATTAG
>NW_025804797.1:0-102526 GCF_021234035.1 Daphnia pulicaria
CACAAAAATGCATATTTTTGTGTCCAAAAATAGAGGCAATTTTTGTGTCCAAAAATAGAGGCAATTTTTGTGTCCAAAAATAGAGGCAATTTTTGTGTCTGTTTTTTGCCCAAAAATAGAGGCAATTTTTGTGTCTGTTTTTTGCCCAAAAATAGAGGAAATTGTTGTGTCTGTTTTTTGCCCAAAAATAAAGGCAATTTTTGTGTCTGTTTTTTGCCCAAAAATAGAGGAAATTTTTGTGTCTGTTTTTTGCCCAAAAATAAAGGCAATTTTTGTGTCTGTTTTTTGCCCAAAAATAGAGGCAATTTTTGTGTCCAAAAATAGAGGCAATTTTCGTGTCCAAAAATAGAGGCAATTTTTGTGTCCAAAAATAGAGGCAATTTTTGTGTCCAAAAATAGAGCCCAAAAATAGAGGCAATTTTTGTGTCCCAAAATAGAGGCAATTTTTGTGTCCAAAAATAGAGGCAATTTTTGTGTCCAAAAATAGAGGCAATTTTTGTGTCCAAAAATAGAGGCAATTTTTGTGTCTGTTTTTTGCCCAAAAATAGAGGCCATTTTTGTGTCTGTTTTTTGCCCAAAAATAGAGGCAATTTTTGTGTCCAAAAATAGCGGCCATTTTTGTGTCTGTTTTTTGCCCAAAAATAAAGGCCATTTTTGTGTCTGTTTTTTGCCCAAAAATAGAGGCAATTTTTGTGTCCAAAAATAGAGGCAATTTTCGTGTCCAAAAATAGAGGCAATTTTTGTGTCCAAAAATAGATGCAATTTTTGTGTCCAAAAATAGAGGCAATTTTTGTGTCCAAAAAAAGAGGCAATTTTTTCGTCCAAAAATAGAGGCAATTTTTGTGTCCAAAAATAGAGGCAATTTTTGTGTCCAAAAATAGAGGCAATTTTTGTGTCCAAAAATAGAGGCAATTTTTGTGTCCAAAAATAGAGGCAATTTTTGTGTCTGTTTTTTGCCCAAAAATAGAGGCCATTTTTGTGTCTGTTTTTTGCCCAAAAATAGATGCAATTTTTGTGTCCAAAAATAGAGGCAATTTTTGTGTCCAAAAATAGAGGCAATTTTTTCGTCCAAAAATAGAGGCAATTTTTGTGTCCAAAAATAGAGGCAATTTTTGTGTCTGTTTTTTGCCCAAAAAAAGAGGCAATTTTTGTGTCTGTTTTTTGCCCAAAAATAGAGGAAATTTTTGTGTCTGTTTTTTGCCCAAAAATAAAGGCAATTTTTGTGTCTGTTTTTTGCCCAAAAATAGAGGCAATTTTTGTGTCCAAAAATAGAGGCAATTTTCGTGTCCAAAAATAGAGGCAATTTTTGTGTCCAAAAATAGATGCAATTTTTGTGTCCAAAAATAGAGGCAATTTTTGTGTCCAAAAATAGAGGCAATTTTTGTGTCCAAAAAAAGAGGCAATTTTTTCGTCCAAAAATAGAGGCAATTTTTGTGTCCAAAAATAGAGGCAATTTTTTCGTCCAAAAATAGAGGCAATTTATTCGTCCAAAAATAGAGGCAATTTTTGTGTCCAAAAATAGAGGCAATTTTTGTGTCCAAAAATAGAGGCAATTTTTGTGTCCAAAAATAGAGCCCAAAAATAGAGGCAATTTTTGTGTCCAAAAATAGAGGCAATTTTTGTGTCTGTTTTTTGCCCAAAAATAGAGGCCATTTTTGTGTCTGTTTTTTGCCCAAAAATAGAGGCAATTTTTGTGTCCAAAAATAGCGGCCATTTTTGTGTCTGTTTTTTTGCCCAAAAATAGAGGCAATTTTTGTGTCTGTTTTTTGCCCAAAAATAGAGGCAATTTTTGTGTCTGTTTTTTGCCCAAAAATAGAGGCAATTTTTGTGTCTGTTTTTTGCCCGAAAATAGAGGCAATTTTTGTGTCCAAAAATAGAGGCAATTTTTGTGTCCAAAAATAGAGGCAATTTTTGTGTCCAAAAATAGAGGCAATTTTTGTGTCTGTTTTTTGCCCAAAAATAGAGGCCATTTTTTTGTCTGTTTTTTGCCCAAAAATAGATGCAATTTTTGTGTCCAAAAATAGAGGCAATTTTTGTGTCCAAAAATAGAGGCAATTTTTGTGTCCAAAAATAGAGGCAATTTTTGTGTCTGTTTTTTGCCCAAAAATAGAGGCAATTTTTGTGTCTGTTTTTTGCCCAAAAATAGAGGAAATTGTTGTGTCTGTTTTTTGCCCAAAAATAAAGGCAATTTTTGTGTCTGTTTTTTGCCCAAAAATAGAGGAAATTTTTGTGTCTGTTTTTTGCCCAAAAATAAAGGCAATTTTTGTGTCTGTTTTTTGCCCAAAAATAGAGGCAATTTTTGTGTCCAAAAATAGAGGCAATTTTCGTGTCCAAAAATAGAGGCAATTTTCGTGTCCAAAAATAGAGGCAATTTTTGTGTCCAAAAATAGAGGCAATTTTTGTGTCCAAAAATAGAGCCCAAAAATAGAGGCAATTTTTGTGTCCCAAAATAGAGGCAATTTTTGTGTCCAAAAATAGAGGCAATTTTTGTGTCCAAAAATAGAGGCAATTTTTGTGTCCAAAAATAGAGGCAATTTTTGTGTCTGTTTTTTGCCCAAAAATAGAGGCAATTTTTGTGTCTGTTTTTTGCCCAAAAATAGAGGAAATTGTTGTGTCTGTTTTTTGCCCAAAAATAAAGGCAATTTTTGTGTCTGTTTTTTGCCCAAAAATAGAGGAAATTTTTGTGTCTGTTTTTTGCCCAAAAATAAAGGCAATTTTTGTGTCTGTTTTTTGCCCAAAAATAGAGGCAATTTTTGTGTCCAAAAATAGAGGCAATTTTCGTGTCCAAAAATAGAGGCAATTTTTGTGTCCAAAAATAGATGCAATTTTTGTGTCCAAAAATAGAGGCAATTTTTGTGTCCAAAAATAGAGCCCAAAAATAGAGGCAATTTTTGTGTCCAAAAATAGAGCCCAAAAATAGAGGCAATTTTTGTGTCCAAAAATAGAGGCAATTTTTGTGTCTGTTTTTTGCCCAAAAATAGAGGCCATTTTTGTGTCTGTTTTTTGCCCAAAAATAGAGGCAATTTTTGTGTCCAAAAATAGCGGCCATTTTTGTGTCTGTTTTTTGCCCAAAAATAGAGGCAATTTTTGTGTCTGTTTTTTGCCCGAAAATAGAGGCAATTTTTGTGTCCAAAAATAGAGGCAATTTTTGTGTCCAAAAATAGAGGCAATTTTTGTGTCTGTTTTTTGCCCAAAAATAGAGGCCATTTTTTTGTCTGTTTTTTGCCCAAAAATCGATGCAATTTTTGTGTCCAAAAATAGAGGCAATTTTTGTGTCCAAAAATAGAGCCAATTTTTGTGTCCCAAAATAGAGGCAATTTTTGTGTCCAAAAATAGAGGCAATTTTTGTGTCCAAAAATAGAGGCAATTTTTGTGTCCAAAAATAGAGGCAATTTTTGTGTCTGTTTTTTGCCCAAAAATAGAGGCAATTTTTGTGTCTGTTTTTTGCCCAAAAATAGAGGAAATTGTTGTGTCTGTTTTTTGCCCAAAAATAAAGGCAATTTTTGTGTCTGTTTTTTGCCCAAAAATAGAGGAAATTTTTGTGTCCAAAAATAGAGGCAATTTTCGTGTCCAAAAATAGAGGCAATTTTTGTGTCCAAAAATAGATGCAATTTTTGTGTCCAAAAATAGAGGCAATTTTTGTGTCCAAAAATAGAGCCCAAAAATAGAGGCAATTTTTGTGTCCAAAAATAGAGGCAATTTTTGTGTCCAAAAATAGAGGCAATTTTTGTGTCTGTTTTTTGCCCAAAAATAGAGGCCATTTTTGTGTCTGTTTTTTGCCCAAAAATAGAGGCAATTTTTGTGTCCAAAAATAGCGGCCATTTTTGTGTCTGTTTTTTGCCCAAAAATAGAGGCAATTTTTGTGTCTGTTTTTTGCCCAAAAATAGAGGCAATTTTTGTGTCTGTTTTTTGCCCAAAAATAGAGGCAATTTTTGTGTCTGTTTTTTGCCCAAAAATAGAGGCAATTTTTGTGTCTGTTTTTTGCCCGAAAATAGAGGCAATTTTTGTGTCCAAAAATAGAGGCAATTTTTGTGTCCAAAAATAGAGGCCATTTTTTTGTCTGTTTTTTGCCCAAAAATAGATGCAATTTTTGTGTCCAAAAATAGAGGCAATTTTTGTGTCCAAAAATAGAGGCAATTTTTGTGTCCAAAAATAGAGGCAATTTTTGTGTCCAAAAATAGAGGCAATTTTTGTGTCCAAAAATAGAGGCAATTTTTGTGTCTGTTTTTTGCCCAAAAATAGAGGCCATTTTTGTGTCTGTTTTTTGCCCAAAAATAGAGGCAATTTTTGTGTCTGTTTTTTGCCCGAAAATAGAGGCAATTTTTGTGTCCAAAAATAGAGGCAATTTTTGTGTCCAAAAATAGAGGCAATTTTTGTGTCTGTTTTTTGCCCAAAAATAGAGGCCATTTTTTTGTCTGTTTTTTGCCCAAAAATAGATGCAATTTTTGTGTCCAAAAATAGAGGCAATTTTTGTGTCCAAAAATAGAGGCAATTTTTGTGTCCAAAAATAGAGGCAATTTTTGTGTCCAAAAATAGAGGCAATTTTTGTGTCCAAAAATAGAGGCAATTTTTGTGTCCAAAAATAGAGGCAATTTTTGTGTCCAAAAATAGAGGCAATTTTTGTGTCCAAAAATAGAGGCAATTTTTGTGTCCAAAAATAGAGGCAATTTTTGTGTCTGTTTTTTGCCCAAAAATAGAGGCAATTTTTGTGTCTGTTTTTTGCCCAAAAATAGAGGAAATTTTTGTGTCTGTTTTTTGCCCAAAAATAAAGGCAATTTTTGTGTCTGTTTTTTGCCCAAAAATAGAGGCAATTTTTGTGTCCAAAAATAGAGGCAATTTTTTTGTCCAAAAATAGAGGCAATTTTTGTGTCCAAAATAGATGCAATTTTTGTGTCCAAAAATAGAGGCAATTTTTGTGTCCAAAAATAGAGGCAATTTTTGTGTCCAAAAAAAGAGGCAATTTTTTCGTCCAAAAATAGAAGCAATTTTTTCGTCCAAAAATAGAGGCAATTTATTCGTCCAAAAATAGAGGCAATTTTTATGTCCAAAAATAGAGGCAATTTTTATGTCCAAAAATAGAGGCAATTTTTGTGTCTGTTTTTTGCCCAAAAAGAGAGGCAATTTTTGTGTCCAAAAATAGAGGAAATTTTTGTGTCTTTTTTTTGCCCAAAAATAGATGCAATTTTTCTGTCTGTTTTTTGCCCAAAATAGAGGCCATTTTTGTGTCTGTTTTTCGCCCAAAAATAGAGGCAATTTTTGTGTCCAAAAATAGAGGCAATTTTTGTGTCCAAAAATAGAGGCAATTTTTGTGTCCAAAAATAGAGCCCAAAAATAGAGGCAATTTTTGTGTCCAAAAATAGAGGCAATTTTTGTGTCCAAAAATAGAGGCAATTTTTGTGTCTGTTTTTTGCCCAAAAATAGAGGCCATTTTTGTGTCTGTTTTTTGCCCAAAAATAGAGGCAATTTTTGTGTCCAAAAATAGCGGCCATTTTTGTGTCTGTTTTTTGCCCAAAAATAGAGGCAATTTTTGTGTCTGTTTTTTGCCCAAAAATAGAGGCAATTTTTGTGTCTATTTTTTGCCCAAAAATAGAGGCAATTTTTGTGTCTGTTTTTTGCCCGAAAATAGAGGCAATTTTTGTGTCCAAAAATAGAGGCAATTTTTGTGTCTGTTTTTTGCCCAAAAATAGAGGCAATTTTTGTGTCTGTTTTTTGCCCGAAAATAGAGGCAATTTTTGTGTCCAAAAATAGAGGCAATTTTTGTGTCCAAAAATAGAGGCAATTTTTGTGTCTGTTTTTTGCCCAAAAATAGAGGCCATTTTTTTGTCTGTTTTTTGCCCAAAAATAGATGCAATTTTTGTGTCCAAAAATAGAGGCAATTTTTGTGTCCAAAAATAGAGGCAATTTTTGTGTCCAAAAATAGAGGCAATTTTTGTGTCCAAAAATAGAGGCAATTTTTGTGTCCAAAAATAGAGGCAATTTTTGTGTCCAAAAATAGAGGCAATTTTTGTGTCCAAAAATAGAGGCAATTTTTGTGTCCAAAAATAGAGGCAATTTTTGTGTCTGTTTTTTGCCCAAAAATAGAGGCAATTTTTGTGTCTGTTTTTTGCCCAAAAATAGAGGAAATTTTTGTGTCTGTTTTTTGCCCAAAAATAAAGGCAATTTTTGTGTCTGTTTTTTGCCCAAAAATAGAGGCAATTTTTGTGTCCAAAAATAGAGGCAATTTTTTTGTCCAAAAATAGAGGCAATTTTTGTGTCCAAAATAGATGCAATTTTTGTGTCCAAAAATAGAGGCAATTTTTGTGTCCAAAAATAGAGGCAATTTTTGTGTCCAAAAAAAGAGGCAATTTTTTCGTCCAAAAATAGAAGCAATTTTTTCGTCCAAAAATAGAGGCAATTTATTCGTCCAAAAATAGAGGCAATTTTTATGTCCAAAAATAGAGGCAATTTTTATGTCCAAAAATAGAGGCAATTTTTGTGTCTGTTTTTTGCCCAAAAAGAGAGGCAATTTTTGTGTCCAAAAATAGAGGAAATTTTTGTGTCTTTTTTTTGCCCAAAAATAGATGCAATTTTTCTGTCTGTTTTTTGCCCAAAATAGAGGCCATTTTTGTGTCTGTTTTTCGCCCAAAAATAGAGGCAATTTTTGTGTCCAAAAATAGAGGCAATTTTTGTGTCCAAAAATAGAGGCAATTTTTGTGTCCAAAAATAGAGCCCAAAAATAGAGGCAATTTTTGTGTCCAAAAATAGAGGCAATTTTTGTGTCCAAAAATAGAGGCAATTTTTGTGTCTGTTTTTTGCCCAAAAATAGAGGCCATTTTTGTGTCTGTTTTTTGCCCAAAAATAGAGGCAATTTTTGTGTCCAAAAATAGCGGCCATTTTTGTGTCTGTTTTTTGCCCAAAAATAGAGGCAATTTTTGTGTCTGTTTTTTGCCCAAAAATAGAGGCAATTTTTGTGTCTGTTTTTTGCCCAAAAATAGAGGCAATTTTTGTGTCTGTTTTTTGCCCGAAAATAGAGGCAATTTTTGTGTCCAAAAATAGAGGCAATTTTTGTGTCCAAAAATAGAGGCAATTTTTGTGTCTGTTTTTTGCCCAAAAATAGAGGCCATTTTTTTGTCCAAAAATAGCGGCCATTTTTGTGTCTGTTTTTTGCCCAAAAATAGAGGCAATTTTTGTGTCTGTTTTTTGCCCAAAAATAGAGGCAATTTTTGTGTCTGTTTTTTGCCCAAAAATAGAGGCAATTTTTGTGTCTGTTTTTTGCCCGAAAATAGAGGCAATTTTTGTGTCCAAAAATAGAGGCAATTTTTGTGTCTGTTTTTTGCCCAAAAATAGAGGCAATTTTTGTGTCTGTTTTTTGCCCGAAAATAGAGGCAATTTTTGTGTCCAAAAATAGAGGCAATTTTTGTGTCCAAAAATAGAGGCAATTTTTGTGTCTGTTTTTTGCCCAAAAATAGAGGCCATTTTTTTGTCTGTTTTTTGCCCAAAAATAGATGCAATTTTTGTGTCCAAAAATAGAGGCAATTTTTGTGTCCAAAAATAGAGGCAATTTTTGTGTCCAAAAATAGAGGCAATTTTTGTGTCCAAAAATAGAGGCAATTTTTGTGTCCAAAAATAGAGGCAATTTTTGTGTCCAAAAATAGAGGCAATTTTTGTGTCCAAAAATAGAGGCAATTTTTGTGTCCAAAAATAGAGGCAATTTTTGTGTCCAAAAATAGAGGCAATTTTTGTGTCTGTTTTTTGCCCAAAAATAGAGGCAATTTTTGTGTCTGTTTTTTGCCCAAAAATAGAGGAAATTTTTGTGTCCAAAAATAGAGGCAATTTTTTTGTCCAAAAATAGAGGCAATTTTTGTGTCCAAAATAGATGCAATTTTTGTGTCCAAAAATAGAGGCAATTTTTGTGTCCAAAAATAGAGGCAATTTTTGTGTCCAAAAAAAGAGGCAATTTTTTCGTCCAAAAATAGAAGCAATTTTTTCGTCCAAAAATAGAGGCAATTTATTCGTCCAAAAATAGAGGCAATTTTTATGTCCAAAAATAGAGGCAATTTTTATGTCCAAAAATAGAGGCAATTTTTGTGTCTGTTTTTTGCCCAAAAAGAGAGGCAATTTTTGTGTCCAAAAATAGAGGAAATTTTTGTGTCTTTTTTTTGCCCAAAAATAGATGCAATTTTTCTGTCTGTTTTTTGCCCAAAATAGAGGCCATTTTTGTGTCTGTTTTTCGCCCAAAAATAGAGGCAATTTTTGTGTCCAAAAATAGAGGCAATTTTTGTGTCCAAAAATAGAGGCAATTTTTGTGTCCAAAAATAGAGCCCAAAAATAGAGGCAATTTTTGTGTCCAAAAATAGAGGCAATTTTTGTGTCCAAAAATAGAGGCAATTTTTGTGTCTGTTTTTTGCCCAAAAATAGAGGCCATTTTTGTGTCTGTTTTTTGCCCAAAAATAGAGGCAATTTTTGTGTCCAAAAATAGCGGCCATTTTTGTGTCTGTTTTTTGCCCAAAAATAGAGGCAATTTTTGTGTCTGTTTTTTGCCCAAAAATAGAGGCAATTTTTGTGTCTGTTTTTTGCCCAAAAATAGAGGCAATTTTTGTGTCTGTTTTTTGCCCGAAAATAGAGGCAATTTTTGTGTCCAAAAATAGAGGCAATTTTTGTGTCCAAAAATAGAGGCAATTTTTGTGTCTGTTTTTTGCCCAAAAATAGAGGCCATTTTTTTGTCTGTTTTTTGCCCAAAAATAGATGCAATTTTTGTGTCCAAAAATAGAGGCAATTTTTGTGTCCAAAAATAGAGGCAATTTTAGTGTCCAAAAATAGAGGCAATTTTTGTGTCCAAAAATAGAGGCAATTTTTGTGTCCAAAAATAGAGGCAATTTTTGTGTCCAAAAATAGAGGCAATTTTTGTGTCTGTTTTTTGCCCAAAAATAGAGGCAATTTTTGTGTCTGTTTTTTGCCCAAAAATAGAGGAAATTTTTGTGTCTGTTTTTTGCCCAAAAATAAAGGCAATTTTTGTGTCTGTTTTTTGCCCAAAAATAGAGGCAATTTTTGTGTCCAAAAATAGAGGCAATTTTCGTGTCCAAAAATAGAGGCAATTTTTGTGTCCAAAATAGATGCAATTTTTGTGTCCAAAAATAGAGGCAATTTTTGTGTCCAAAAATAGAGGCAATTTTTGTGTCCAAAAAAAGAGGCAATTTTTTCGTCCAAAAATAGAGGCAATTTTTGTGTCCAAAAATAGAAGCAATTTTTTCGTCCAAAAATAGAGGCAATTTATTCGTCCAAAAATAGAGGCAATTTTTATGTCCAAAAATAGAGGCAATTTTTGTGTCTGTTTTTTGCCCAAAAATAGAGGCAATTTTTGTGTCTGTTTTTTGCCCAAAAATAGAGGCAATTTTTGTGTCTGTTTTTTGCCCGAAAATAGAGGCAATTTTTGTGTCCAAAATTAGAGGCAATTTTTGTGTCCAAAAATAGCGGCAATTTTTGTGTCCAAAAATAGAGGCAATTTTTGTGTCCAAAAATAGAGGCAATTTTCGTGTCCAAAAATAGAGGCAATTTTTGTGTCCAAAATAGATGCAATTTTTGTGTCCAAAAATAGAGGCAATTTTTGTGTCCAAAAATAGAGGCAATTTTTGTGTCCAAAAAAAGAGGCAATTTTTTCGTCCAAAAATAGAGGCAATTTTTGTGTCCAAAAATAGAAGCAATTTTTTCGTCCAAAAATAGAGGCAATTTATTCGTCCAAAAATAGAGGCAATTTTTATGTCCAAAAATAGAGGCAATTTTTGTGTCTGTTTTTTGCCCAAAAATAGAGGCAATTTTTGTGTCTGTTTTTTGCCCAAAAATAGAGGCAATTTTTGTGTCTGTTTTTTGCCCGAAAATAGAGGCAATTTTTGTGTCCAAAATTAGAGGCAATTTTTGTGTCCAAAAATAGCGGCAATTTTTGTGTCCAAAAATAGAGGCAATTTTTGTGTCCAAAAATAGAGGCAATTTTTGTGTCTATTTTTTGCCCAAAAATAGAGGCCATTTTTGTGTCTGTTTTTTGCCCAAAAATAGAGGCAATTTTTGTGTCCAAAAATAGAGGCAATTTTTGTGTCCAAAAATAGAGCCCAAAAATAGAGGCAATTTTTGTGTCCAAAAAAAGAGGCAATTTTTGTGTCCAAAAATAGAGGCAATTTTTGTGTCTGTTTTTTGCCCAAACATAGAGGCCATTTTTGTGTCTGTTTTTTGCCCAAAAATAGAGGCAATTTTTGTGTCCAAAAATAGAGGAAATTTTTGTGTCTGTTTTTTGCCAAAAAATAGATGCAATTTTTCTGTCTGTTTTTTTCCCAAAATAGAGGCCATTTTTGTGTCTGTTTTTCGCCCAAAAATAGAGGCAATTTTTGTGTCCAAAAATAGAGGCAATTTTTGTGTCCAAAAATAGAGGCAATTTTTGTGTCCAAAAATAGAGGCAATTTTTGTGTCCAAAACTAGAGGCAATTTTTGTGTCCAAAAATAGAGGCAATTTTTGTGTCTGTTTTTTGCCCAAAAATAGAGGCAATTTTTGTGTCTGTTTTTTGCCCAAAAATAGAGGAAATTTTTGTGTCTGTTTTTTGCCCAAAAATAAAGGCAATTTTTGTGTCTGTTTTTTGCCCAAAAATAGAGGCAATTTTTGTGTCCAAAAATAGAGGCAATTTTCGTGTCCAAAAATAGAGGCAATTTTTGTGTCCAAAATAGATGCAATTTTTGTGTCCAAAAATAGAGGCAATTTTTGTGTCCAAAAATAGAGGCAATTTTTGTGTCCAAAAAAAGAGGCAATTTTTTCGTCCAAAAATAGAGGCAATTTTTGTGTCCAAAAATAGAAGCAATTTTTTCGTCCAAAAATAGAGGCAATTTATTCGTCCAAAAATAGAGGCAATTTTTATGTCCAAAAATAGAGGCAATTTTTGTGTCTGTTTTTTGCCCAAAAAGAGAGGCAATTTTTGTGTCCAAAAATAGGGGAAATTTTTGTGTCTGTTTTTTGCCCAAAAATAGATGCAATTTTTCTGTCTGTTTTTTGCCCAAAATAGAGGCCATTTTTGTGTCTGTTTTTCGCCCAAAAATAGAGGCAATTTTTGTGTCCAAAAATAGAGGCAATTTTTGTGTCTGTTTTTTGCCCAAAAATAGAGGCAATTTTTGTGTCTGTTTTTTGCCCAAAAATAGAGGCAATTTTTGTGTCCAAAAATAGCGGCCATTTTTGTGTCTGTTTTTTGCCCAAAAATAGAGGCAATTTTTGTGTCCAATAATAGCGGCCATTTTTGTGTCTGTTTTTTGCCCAAAAATAGAGGCAATTTTTGTGTCTGTTTTTTGCCCAAAAATAGAGGCAATTTTTGTGTCTGTTTTTTGCCCAAAAATAGAGGCAATTTTTGTGTCTGTTTTTTGCCCGAAAATAGAGGCAATTTTTGTGTCCAAAAATAGAGGCAATTTTTGTGTCTGTTTTTTGCCCAAAAATAGAGGCCATTTTTTTGTCTGTTTTTTGCCCAAAAATAGATGCAATTTTTGTGTCCAAAAATAGAGGCAATTTTTGTGTCCAAAAATAGAGGCAATTTTTGTCTCCAAAAATAGAGGCAATTTTTGTGTCCAAAAATAGAGGCAATTTTTGTGTCTGTTTTTTGCCCAAAAAGAGAGGCAATTTTTGTGTCGAAAAATAGAGGAAATTTTTGTGTCTGTTTTTTGCCCAAAAATAGATGCAATTTTTCTGTCTGTTTTTTGCCCAAAATAGAGGCCATTTTTGTGTTTGTTTTTTGCCCAAAAATAGAGGTAATTTTTGTGTCCAAAAATAGAGGCAATTTTTGTGTCTCCAAAAATAGAGCCCAAAAATAGAGGCAATTTTTGTGTCCAAAAATAGAGGAAATTTTTGTGTCCAAAAATAGAGGCAATTTTTGTGTCTGTTTTTTGCCCAAAAATAGAGGCCATTTTTGTGTCTGTTTTTTGCCCAAAAATAGAGGCAATTTTTGTGTCCAAAAATAGCGGCCATTTTTGTGTCTGTATTTTGCCCAAAAATAGAGGCAATTTTTGTGTCTGTTTTTTGCCCAAAAATAGAGGAAATTTTTGTGTCTGTTTTTTGCCCAAAAATAAAGGCAATTTTTGTGTCTGTTTTTTGCCCAAAAATAGAGGCAATTTTTGTGTCCAAAAATAGAGGCAATTTTCGTGTCCAAAAATAGAGGCAATTTTTGTGTCCAAAAATAGATGCAATTTTTGTGTCCACAAATAGAGGCAATTTTTGTCTCCAAAAATAGAGGCAATTTTTGTGTCCAAAAAAAGAGGCAATTTTTTCGTCCAAAAATAGAGGCAATTTTTGTGTCCAAAAATAGAGGCAATTTTTTCGTCCAAAAATAGAGGCAATTTATTCGTCCAAAAATAGAGGCAATTTTTGTGTCCAAAAATAGAGGCAATTTTTGTGTCTGTTTTTTGCCCAAAAAGAGAGGCAATTTTTGTGTCCAAAAATAGAGGAAATTTTTGTGTCTGTTTTTTGCCCAAAAATAGATGCAATTTTTCTGTCTGTTTTTTGCCCAAAATAGAGGCCATTTTTGTGTTTGTTTTTCGCCCAAAAATAGAGGCAATTTTTGTGTCCAAAAATAGAGGCAATTTTTGTGTCCAAAAATAGAGGCAATTTTTGTGTCCAAAAAAAGAGGCAATTTTTTCGTCCAAAAATAGAGGCAATTTTTGTGTCCAAAAATAGAGGCAATTTTTTCGTCCAAAAATAGAGGCAATTTATTCGTCCAAAAATAGAGGCAATTTTTGTGTCCAAAAATAGAGGCAATTTTTGTGTCTGTTTTTTGCCCAAAAAGAGAGGCAATTTTTGTGTCGAAAAATAGAGGAAATTTTTGTGTCTGTTTTTTGCCCAAAAATAGATGCAATTTTTCTGTCTGTTTTTTGCCCAAAATAGAGGCCATTTTTGTGTTTGTTTTTCGCCCAAAAATAGAGGCAATTTTTGTGTCCAAAAATAGAGGCAATTTTTGTGTCCAAAAATAGAGCCCAAAAATAGAGGCAATTTTTGTGTCCAAAAATAGAGGCAATTTTTGTGTCCAAAAATAGAGGCAATTTTTGTGTCCAAAAATAGAGGCAATTTTTGTGTCTGTTTTTTGCCCAAAAATAGAGGCAATTTTTGTGTCCAAAAATAGCGGCCATTTTTGTGTCTGTATTTTGCCCAAAAATAGAGGCAATTTTTGTGTCTGTTTTTTGCCCAAAAATAGAGGAAATTTTTGTGTCTGTTTTTTGCCCAAAAATAAAGGCAATTTTTGTGTCTGTTTTTTGCCCAAAAATTGAGGCAATTTTTGTGTCCAAAAATAGAGGCAATTTTCGTGTCCAAAAATAGAGGCAATTTTTGTGTCCAAAAATAGATGCAATTTTTGTGTCCACAAATAGAGGCAATTTTTGTCTCCAAAAATAGAGGCAATTTTTGTGTCCAAAAAAAGAGGCAATTTTTCCGTCCAAAAATAGAGGCAATTTTTGTGTCCAAAAATAGAGGCAATTTTTTCGTCCAAAAATAGAGGCAATTTATTCGTCCAAAAATAGAGGCAATTTTTGTGTCCAAAAATAGAGGCAATTTTTGTGTCTGTTTTTTGCCCAAAAAGAGAGGCAATTTTTGTGTCCAAAAATAGAGGAAATTTTTGTGTCTGTTTTTTGCCCAAAAATAGATGCAATTTTTCTGTCTGTTTTTTGCCCAAAATAGAGGCCATTTTTGTGTTTGTTTTTCGCCCAAAAATAGAGGCAATTTTTGTGTCCAAAAATAGAGGCAATTTTTGTGTCCAAAAATAGAGCCCAAAAATAGAGGCAATTTTTGTGTCCAAAAATAGAGGAAATTTTTGTGTCCAAAAATAGAGGCAATTTTTGTGTCTGTTTTTTGCCCAAAAATAGAGGCCATTTTTGTGTCTGTTTTTTGCCCAAAAATAGAGGCAATTTTTGTGTCCAAAAATAGCGGCCATTTTTGTGTCTGTATTTTGCCCAAAAATAGAGGCAATTTTTGTGTCTGTTTTTTGCCCAAAAATAGAGGAAATTTTTGTGTCTGTTTTTTGCCCAAAAATAAAGGCAATTTTTGTGTCTGTTTTTTGCCCAAAAATAGAGGCAATTTTTGTGTCCAAAAATAGAGGCAATTTTCGTATCCAAAAATAGAGGCAATTTTTGTGTCCAAAAATAGATGCAATTTTTGTGTCCACAAATAGAGGCAATTTTTGTGTCCAAAAAAAGAGGCAATTTTTTCGTCCAAAAATAGAGGCAATTTTTGTGTCCAAAAATAGAGGCAATTTTTTCGTCCAAAAATAGAGGCAATTTATTCGTCCAAAAATAGAGGCAATTTTTGTGTCCAAAAATAGAGGCAATTTTTGTGTCTGTTTTTTGCCCAAAAAGAGAGGCAATTTTTGTGTCGAAAAATAGAGGAAATTTTTGTGTCTGTTTTTTGCCCAAAAATAGATGCAATTTTTCTGTCTGTTTTTTGCCCAAAATAGAGGCCATTTTTGTGTTTGTTTTTCGCCCAAAAATAGATGCAATTTTTGTGTCCAAAAATAGAGGCAATTTTTGTGTCCAAAAATAGAGGCAATTTTTGTGTCCAAAAATAGAGGCAATTTTTGTGTCCAAAAATAGAGGCAATTTTTGTGTCTGTTTTTTGCCCAAAAATAGAGGCAATTTTTGTGTCTGTTTTTTGCCCAAAAATAGAGGAAATTTTTGTGTCTGTTTTTTGCCCAAAAATAAAGGCAATTTTTGTGTCTGTTTTTTGCCCAAAAATAGAGGAAATTTTTGTGTCTGTTTTTTGCCCAAAAATAAAGGCAATTTTTGTGTCTGTTTTTTGCCCAAAAATAGAGGCAATTTTTGTGTCCAAAAATAGAGGCAATTTTCGTGTCCAAAAATAGAGGCAATTTTTGTGTCCATAAATAGATGCAATTTTTGTGTCCAAAAATAGAGGCAATTTTTGTCTCCAAAAATAGAGGCAATTTTTGTGTCCAAAAATAGAGGCAATTTTTTCGTCCAAAAATAGAGGCAATTTATTCGTCCAAAAATAGAGGCAATTTTTGTGTCCAAAAATAGAGGCAATTTTTGTGTCTGTTTTTTGCCCAAAAAGAGAGGCAATTTTTGTGTCGAAAAATAGAGGAAATTTTTGTGTCTGTTTTTTGCCCAAAAATAGATGCAATTTTTCTGTCTGTTTTTTGCCCAAAATAGAGGCCATTTTTGTGTTTGTTTTTCGCCCAAAAATAGAGGCAATTTTTGTGTCCAAAAATAGAGGCAATTTTTGTGTCCAAAAATAGAGCCCGAAAATAGAGGCAATTTTTGTGTCCAAAAATAGAGGAAATTTTTGTGTCCAAAAATAGAGGCAATTTTTGTGTCTGTTTTTTGCCCAAAAATAGAGGCCATTTTTGTGTCTGTTTTTTGCCCAAAAATAGAGGCAATTTTTGTGTCCAAAAATAGCGGCCATTTTTGTGTCTGTATTTTGCCCAAAAATAGAGGCAATTTTTGTGTCTGTTTTTTGCCCAAAAATAGAGGCAATTTTTGTGTCTGTTTTTTGCCCAAAAATAGAGGCCATTTTTGTGTCCAAAAAAAAGGCAATTTTTGTGTCCAAAAATAGAGGCAATTTTTGTGTCTGTTTTTTGCCCAAAAATAGAGGCAATTTTTGTGTCCAAAAATAGAGGCAATTTTTGTGTCCAAAAAAAAGGCAATTTTTGTGTCCAAAAATAGAGGCAATTTTTGTGTCTGTTTTTTGCCCAAAAATAGAGGCAATTTTTGTGTCCAAAAATAGAGGCAATTTTTGTGTCCAAAAATAGAGGCAATTTTTTTGTCCAAAAATAGGGGCAATTTTTGTGTTCAAAAATAGAGGCAATTTTTGTGTCCAAAAATAGAGGCAATTTTTGTGTCCAAAAATAGAGGCAATTTTTGTGTCCAAAATTAGAGCCCAAAAATAGAGGCAATTTTTGTGTCCAAAAAAAGAGGCAATTTTTGTGTCCAAAAATAGAGGCAATTTTTGTGTCCAAAAATAGAGGCAATTTTTGTGTCCAAAAAAAGAGGCAATTTTTGTGTCTGTTTTTTGCCCAAAAATAGAGGCCATTTTTGTGTCCAAAAATAGAGGCAATTTTTGTGTCCAAAAATAGAGGCAATTTTTGTGTCTGTTTTTTGCCCAAAAATAGAGGCCATTTTTGTGTCTGTTTTTTGCTCAAAAATAGAGGCAATTTTTGTGTCCAAAAAAAAAAGGCAATTTTTGTGTCCAAAAATAGAGGCAATTTTTGTGTCTGTTTTTTGTCCAAAAATAGAGGCAATTTTTGTGTCCAAAAATAGAGGCAATTTTTGTGTCCAAAAATAGAGGCAATTTTTGTGTCCAAAAATAGAGGCAATTTTTGTGTCCAAAAATAGAGGCAATTTTTGTGTCTGTTTTTTGCCCAAAAATAGAGGCCATTTTTGTGTCTGTTTTTTACCCAAAAATAGATGCAATTTTTGTGTCCAAAAATAGAGGCAATTTTTGTGTCCAAAAATAGAGGCAATTTTTGTGTCCAAAAATAGAGGCAATTTTTGTGTCCAAAAATAGAGGCAATTTTTGTGTCTGTTTTTTGCCCAAAAATAGAGGCAATTTTTGTGTCTGTTTTTTGCCCAAAAATAGAGGAAATTTTTGTGTCTGTTTTTTGCCCAAAAATTAAGGCAATTTTTGTGTCTGTTTTTTGCCCAAAAATAGAAGAAATTTTTGTGTCTGTTTTTTGCCCAAAAATAAAGGCAATTTTTGTGTCTGTTTTTTGCCCAAAAATAGAGGCAATTTTTGTGTCCAAAAATAGAGGCAATTTTCGTGTCCAAAAATAGAGGCAATTTTTGTGTCCATAAATAGATGCAATTTTTGTGTCCAAAAATAGAGGCAATTTTTGTCTCCAAAAATAGAGGCAATTTTTGTGTCCAAAAAAAGAGGCAATTTTTTCGTCCAAAAATAGAGGCAATTTTTGTGTCCAAAAATAGAGGCAATTTTTTCGTCCAAAAATAGAGGCAATTTATTCGTCCAAAAATAGAGGCAATTTTTGTGTCCAAAAATAGAGGCAATTTTTGTGTCTGTTTTTTGCCCAAAAAGAGAGGCAATTTTTGTGTCGAAAAATAGAGGAAATTTTTGTGTCTGTTTTTTGCCCAAAAATAGATGCAATTTTTCTGTCTGTTTTTTGCCCAAAATAGAGGCCATTTTTGTGTTTGTTTTTCGCCCAAAAATAGAGGCAATTTTTGTGTCCAAAAATAGAGGCAATTTTTGTGTCCAAAAATAGAGCCCAAAAATAGAGGCAATTTTTGTGTCCAAAAATAGAGGAAATTTTTGTGTCCAAAAATAGAGGCAATTTTTGTGTCTGTTTTTTGCCCAAAAATAGAGGCCATTTTTGTGTCTGTTTTATTGCCCAAAAATAGAGGCAATTTTTGTGTCCAAAAATAGCGGCCATTTTTGTGTCCAAAAATAGCGGCCATTTTTGTGTCTGTATTTTGCCCAAAAATAGAGGCAATTTTTGTGTCTGTTTTTTGCCCAAAAATAGAGGAAATTTTTGTGTCTGTTTTTTGCCCAAAAATAAAGGCAATTTGTGTGTCTGTTTTTTGCCCAAAAATAGAGGGCAATTTTTGTGTCCAAAAATAGAGGCAATTTTCGTGTCCAAAAATAGAGGCAATTTTTGTGTCCAAAAATAGATGCAATTTTTGTGTCCACAAATAGAGGCAATTTTTGTCTCCAAAAATAGAGGCAATTTTTGTGTCCAAAAAAAGAGGCAATTTTTTCGTCCAAAAATAGAGGCAATTTTTGTGTCCAAAAATAGAGGCAATTTTTGTGTCCAAAAAAAGAGGCAATTTTTTCGTCCAAAAATAGAGGCAATTTTTGTGTCCAAAAATAGAGGCAATTTTTTTCGTCCAAAAATAGAGGCAATTTATTCGTCCAAAAATAGAGGCAATTTTTGTGTCCAAAAATAGAGGCAATTTTTGTGTCTGTTTTTTGCCCAAAAAGAGAGGGCAATTTTTGTGTCGAAAAAAAGAGGAAATTTTTGTGTCTGTTTTTTGCCCAAAAATAGATGCAATTTTTCTGTCTGTTTTTTGCCCAAAATAGAGGCCATTTTTGTGTTTGTTTTTCGCCCAAAAATAGAGGCAATTTTTGTGTCCAAAAATAGAGGCAATTTTTGTGTCCAAAAATAGAGGCAATTTTTGTGTCCAAAAATAGAGCCCAAAAATAGAGGCAATTTTTGTGTCCAAAAATAGAGGCAATTTTTGTGTCCAAAAATAGAGGCAATCTTTGTGTCCAAAAATAGAGGCAATTTTTTCGTCCAAAAATAGAGGCAATTTTTTCGTCCAAAAATAGAGGAAATTTTTGTGTCCAAAAATAGAGGCAATTTTTGTGTCTGTTTTTTGCCCAAAAAGAGAGGCAATTTTTGTGTCCAAAAATAGAGGAAATTTTTGTGTCTGTTTTTTGCCCAAAAATAGATGTAATTTTTCTGTCTGTTTTTTGCCCAAAATAGAGGCCATTTTTGTGTCTGTTTTTCTCCCAAAAATAGAGGCAATTTTTGTGTCCAAAAATAGAGGCAATTTTTGTGTCCAAAAATAGAGGCAATTTTTGTGTCCAAAAATAGAGGCAATTTTTGTGTCCAAAAATAGAGGCAATTTTTGTGTCCAAAAATAGAGGCAATTTTTGTGTCTGTTTTTTGCCCAAAAATAGAGGCCATTTTTGTGTTTGTTTTTCGCCCAAAAATAGAGGCAATTTTTGTGTCCAAAAATAGAGGCAATTTTTGTGTCCAAAAATAGAGGCAATTTTTGTGTCCAAAAATAGAGCCCAAAAATAGAGGCAATTTTTGTGTCCAAAAATAGAGGCAATTTTTGTGTCCAAAATAGAGGCAATCTTTGTGTCCAAAAATAGAGGCAATTTTTTCGTCCAAAAATAGAGGCAATTTTTTCGTCCAAAAATAGAGGAAATTTTTGTGTCCAAAAATAGAGGCAATTTTTGTGTCTGTTTTTTGCCCAAAAAGAGAGGCAATTTTTGTGTCCAAAAATAGAGGAAATTTTTGTGTCTGTTTTTTGCCCAAAAATAGATGCAATTTTTCTGTCTGTTTTTTGCCCAAAATAGAGGCCATTTTTGTGTCTGTTTTTCTCCCAAAAATAGAGGCAATTTTTGTGTCCAAAAATAGAGGCAATTTTTGTGTCCAAAAATAGAGGCAATTTTTGTGTCCAAAAATAGAGGCAATTTTTGTGTCCAAAAATAGAGGCAATTTTTGTGTCCAAAAATAGAGGCAATTTTTGTGTCTGTTTTTTGCCCAAAAATAGAGGCCATTTTTGTGTCTGTTTTTTGCCCAAAAATAGAGGCAATTTTTGTGTCCAAAAATAGAGGCAATTTTTGTGTCAAAAAATAGAGGCAATTTTTGTGTCCAAAAATAGAGGCAATTTTTTTGTCCAAAAATAGGGGCAATTTTTGTGTTCAAAAATAGAGGCAATTTTTGTGTCCAAAAATAGAGGCAATTTTTGTGTCCAAAAATAGAGGCAATTTTTGTGTCCAAAAATAGCGGCAATTTTTGTGTCCAAAAATAGAGGCAATTTTTGTGTCTGTTTTTTGCCCTAAAATAGAGGCCATTTTTGTGTCTGTTTTTTGCCCAAAAATAGAGGCAATTTTTGTGTCCAAAAATAGAGGCAATTTTTGTGTCCAAAAATAGAGGCAATTTTTGTGTCTAAAAATAGAGGCCATTTTTGTGTCTGTTTTTTGCCCAAAAATAGAGGCAATTTTTGTGTCCAAAAATAGAGGCAATTTTTGTGTCCAAAAATAGAGGCAATTTTTGTGTCCAAAAATAGAGGCAATTTTTGTGTCCAAAAATAGAGGCAATTTTTGTGTCCAAAAATAGAGGCAATTTTTGTGTCCAAAAATAGAGGCAATTTTTGTGTCTGTTTTTTGCCCAAAAATAGAGGCAATTTTTGTGTCTGTTTTTTGCCCAAAAATAGAGGAAATTTTTGTGTCCAAAAATAGCGGCCATTTTTGTGTCTGTTTTTTGCCCAAAAATAGAGGCCATTTTTGTGTCTGTTTTTTGCCCAAAAATAGAGGCAATTTTTGTGTCCAAAAATAGAGGCAATTTTTGTGTCCAAAAATAGAGCCCAAAAATAGAGGCAATTTTTGTGTCCAAAAAAAGAGGCAATTTTTGTGTCCAAAAATAGAGGCAATTTTTGTGTCCAAAAATAGAGGCAATTTTTGTGTCCAAAAATAGAGGCAATTTTTGTGTCTGTTTTTTGCCCAAAAATAGAGGCAATTTTTGTGTCTGTTTTTTGCCCTAAAATAGAGGCAATTTTTGTGTCCAAAAATAGAGCCAATTTTTGTGTCAAAAAATAGAGCCAATTTTTGTGTCTGTTTTTTGCCCAAAAATAGAGGCCATTTTTGTGTCTGTTTTTTGCCCAAAAATAGAGGCAATTTTTGTGTCCAAAAAAAAAGGCAATTTTTGTGTCCAAAAATAGAGGCAATTTTTGTTAATGTTTTTTGCCCAAAAATAGAAGCAATTTTTGTGTCCAAAAATAGAGGCAATTTTTGTGTCCAAAAATAGAGGCAATTTTTGTGTCCAAAAATAGAGGCAATTTTTGTGTCCAAAAATAGAGGCAATTTTTGTGTCCAAAAATAGAGGCAATTTTTGTGTCCAAAAATAGAGGCAATTTTTGTGTCTGTTTTTTGCCCAAAAATAGAGGCCATTTTTGTGTCTGTTTTTTGCCCAAAAATAGATGCAATTTTTGTGTCCAAAAATAGAGGCAATTTTTGTGTCCAAAAATAGAGGCAATTTTTTTGTCCAAAAATAGAGGCAATTTTTGTGTCCAAAAATAGAGGCAATTTTTGTGTCCAAAAATAGAGGCAATTTTTGTGTCCAAAAATAGAGGCCATTTTTGTGTCTGTTTTTTGCCCAAAAATAGAGGCAATTTTTGTGTCCAAAAAAAAAGGCAATTTTTGTGTCCAAAAATAGAGGCAATTTTTGTTAATGTTTTTTGCCCAAAAATAGAAGCAATTTTTGTGTCCAAAAATAGAGGAAATTTTTGTGTCCAAAAATAGAGGCAATTTTTGTGTCCAAAAATAGAGGCAATTTTTGTGTCCAAAAATAGAGGCAATTTTTGTGTCCAAAAATAGAGGCAATTTTTGTGTCTGTTTTTTGCCCAAAAATAGAGGCCATTTTTGTGTCTGTTTTTTGCCCAAAAATAGATGCAATTTTTGTGTCCAAAAATAGAGGCAATTTTTGTGTCCAAAAATAGAGGCAATTTTTGTGTCCAAAAATAGAGGCAATTTTTGTGTCCAAAAATAGAGGCAATTTTTGTGTCCAAAAATAGAGGCAATTTTTGTGTCCAAAAATAGAGGCAATTTTTGTGTCCAAAAATAGAGGCAATTTTTGTGTCCAAAAATAGAGGCAATTTTTGTGTCCAAAAATAGAGGCCATTTTTGTGTCTGTTTTTTGCCCAAAAATAGAGGCAATTTTTGTGTCCAAAAAAAAAGGCAATTTTTGTGTCCAAAAATAGAGGCAATTTTTGTTAATGTTTTTTGCCCAAAAATAGAAGCAATTTTTGTGTCCAAAAATAGAGGCAATTTTTGTCTCCAAAAATAGAGGCAATTTTTGTGTCCAAAAATAGAGGCAATTTTTGTGTCCAAAAATAGAGGCAATTTTTGTGTCCAAAAATAGAGGCAATTTTTGTGTCTGTTTTTTGCCCAAAAATAGAGGCCATTTTTGTGTCTGTTTTTTGCCCAAAAATAGATGCAATTTTTGTGTCCAAAAATAGAGGCAATTTTTGTGTCCAAAAATAGAGGCAATTTTTTTGTCCAAAAATAGAGGCAATTTTTGTGTCCAAAAATAGAGGCAATTTTTGTGTCCAAAAATAGAGGCAATTTTTGTGTCTGTTTTTTGCCCAAAAATAGAGGCCATTTTTGTGTCTGTTTTTTGCCCAAAAATAGATGCAATTTTTGTGTCCAAAAATAGAGGCAATTTTTGTGTCCAAAAATAGAGGCAATTTTTGTGTCCAAAAATAGAGGCAATTTTTGTGTCCAAAAATAGAGGCAGTTTTTGTGTCCAAAAATAGAGCCAATTTTTGTGTCTGTTTTTTGCCCAAAAATAGAGGCCATTTTTGTGTCTGTTTTTTGCCCAAAAATAGAGGCAATTTTTGTGTCCAAAAAAAAAGGCAATTTTTGTGTCCAAAAATAGAGGCAATTTTTGTTAATGTTTTTTGCCCAAAAATAGAAGCAATTTTTGTGTCCAAAAATAGAGGCAATTTTTGTGTCCAAAAATAAAGGCAATTTTTGTGTCCAAAAATAGAGGCAATTTTTGTGTCCAAAAATAGAGGCAATTTTTGTGTCCAAAAATAGAGGCAATTTTTGTGTCCAAAAATAGAGGCAATTTTTGTGTCTGTTTTTTGCCCAAAAATAGAGGCCATTTTTGTGTCTGTTTTTTGCCCAAAAATAGATGCAATTTTTGTGTCCAAAAATAGAGGCAATTTTTGTGTCCAAAAATAGAGGCAATTTTTTTGTCCAAAAATAGAGGCAATTTTTGTGTCCAAAAATAGAGGCAATTTTTGTGTCCAAAAATAGAGGCAATTTTTGTGTCCAAAAATAGAGGCCATTTTTGTGTCTGTTTTTTGCCCAAAAATAGAGGCAATTTTTGTGTCCAAAAAAAAAGGCAATTTTTGTGTCCAAAAATAGAGGCAATTTTTGTTAATGTTTTTTGCCCAAAAATAGAAGCAATTTTTGTGTCCAAAAATAGAGGCAATTTTTGTGTCCAAAAATAGAGGCAATTTTGTGTCCAAAAATAGAGGCAATTTTTGTGTCCAAAAATAGAGGCAATTTTTGTGTCCAAAAATAGAGGCAATTTTTGTGTCCAAAAAGAGAGGCAATTTTTGTGTCTGTTTTTTGCCCAAAAATAGAGGCCATTTTTGTGTCTGTTTTTTGCCCAAAAATAGATGCAATTTTTGTGTCCAAAAATAGAGGCAATTTTTGTGTCCAAAAATAGAGGCAATTTTTGTGTCCAAAAATAGAGGCAATTTTTGTGTCCAAAAATAGAGGCAATTTTTGTGTCCAAAAATAGAGGCAATTTTTGTGTCCAAAAATAGAGGCAATTTTTGTGTCCAAAAATAGAGGCAATTTTTGTGTCCAAAAATAGAGGCAATTTTTGTGTCCAAAAATAGAGGCAATTTTTGTGTCCAAAAATAGAGGCCATTTTTGTGTCTGTTTTTTGCCCAAAAATAGAGGCAATTTTTGTGTCCAAAAAAAAAGGCAATTTTTGTGTCCAAAAATAGAGGCAATTTTTGTTAATGTTTTTTGCCCAAAAATAGAAGCAATTTTTGTGTCCAAAAATAGAGGCAATTTTTGTCTCCAAAAATAGAGGCAATTTTTGTGTCCAAAAATAGAGGCAATTTTTGTGTCCAAAAATAGAGGCAATTTTTGTGTCCAAAAATAGAGGCAATTTTTGTGTCCAAAAATAGAGGCAATTTTTGTATCTGTTTTTTGCCCAAAAATAGAGGCCATTTTTGTGTCTGTTTTTTGCCCAAAAATGGATGCAATTTTTGTGTCCAAAAATAGAGGCAATTTTTGTGTCCAAAAATAGAGGCAATTTTTTTGTCCAAAAATAGAGGCAATTTTTGTGTCCAAAAATAGAGGCAATTTTTGTGTCCAAAAATAGAGGCAATTTTTGTGTCTGTTTTTTGCCCAAAAATAGAGGCCATTTTTGTGTCTGTTTTTTGCCCAAAAATAGATGCAATTTTTGTGTCCAAAAATAG
Organism: Daphnia pulicaria; assembly: GCF_021234035.1. NCBI lineage: Eukaryota > Metazoa > Arthropoda > Branchiopoda > Diplostraca > Daphniidae > Daphnia > Daphnia pulicaria. Next base: position 23,683 of record NW_025804797.1, read on the forward strand.
AGGCAATTTTTGTGTCCAAAAATAGAGGCAATTTTTGTGTCCAAAAATAGAGGCAATTTTTGTGTCCAAAAATAGAGGCAGTTTTTGTGTCCAAAAATAGAGGCAATTTTTGTGTCCAAAAATAGAGGCAATTTTTGTGTCTGTTTTTTGCCCAAAAATAGAGGCAATTTTTGTGTCTGTTTTTTGCCCAAAAATAGAGGAAATTTTTGTGTCTGTTTTTTGCCCAAAAATAAAGGCAATTTTTGTGTCTGTTTTTTGCCCAAAATAGAGGCAATTTTTGTGTCCAAAAATAGAGGCAATTTTCGTGTCCAAAAATAGAGGCAATTTTTGTGTCCAAAAATAGAGGCAATTTTTTCGTCCAAAAATAGAGGCAATCTTTGTGTCCAAAAATAGAGGCAATTTTTTCGTCCAAAAATAGAGGCAATTTTTTCGTCCAAAAATAGAGGCAATTTTTGTGTCCAAAAATAGAGGCAATTTTTGTGTCTGTTTTTTGCCCAAAAAGAGAGGCAATTTTTGTGTCCAAAAATAGAGGAAATTTTTGTGTCTGTTTCCAGCCCAAAAATAGATGCAATTTTTCTGTCTGTTTTTTGCCCAAAATAGAGGCCATTTTTGTGTCTGTTTTTCTCCCAAAAATAGAGGCAATTTTTGTGTCCAAAAATAGAGGCAATTTTTGTGTCCAAAAATAGAGGCAATTTTTGTGTCCAAAAATAGAGGCAATTTTTGTGTCCAAAAATAGAGGCAATTTTTGTGTCCAAAAATAGAGGCAATTTTTGTGTCTGTTTTTTGCCCAAAAATAGAGGCCATTTTTGTGTCTGTTTTTTGCCCAAAAATAGAGGCAATTTTTGTGTCCAAAAATAGAGGCAATTTTTGTGTCAAAAAATAGAGGCAATTTTTGTGTCCAAAAATAGAGGCAATTTTTTTGTCCAAAAATAGGGGCAATTTTTGTGTTCAAAAATAGAGGCAATTTTTGTGTCCAAAAATAGAGGCAATTTTTGTGTCCAAAAATAGAGGCAATTTTTGTGTCCAAAAATAGAGGCAATTTTTGTGTCCAAAAATAGCGGCAATTTTTGTGTCCAAAAATAGAGGCAATTTTTGTGTCCAAAAATAGAGGCAATTTTTGTGTCTATTTTTTGCCCAAAAATAGAGGCCATTTTTGTGTCTGTTTTTTGCCCAAAAATAGAGGCAATTTTTGTGTCCAAAAATAGAGGCAATTTTTGTGTCTGTTTTTTGCCCAAAAATAGAGGCCATTTTTGTGACTGTTTTTTGCCCAAAAATAGAGGCAATTTTTGTGTCTGTTTTTTGCCCAAAAATAGAGGAAATTTTGTGTCCAAAAATAGAGGCAATTTTTGTGTCCAAAAATAGAGGCAATTTTTGTGTCTAAAAATAGAGGCCATTTTTGTGTCTGTTTTTTGCCCAAAAATAGAGGCAATTTTTGTGTCCAAAAATAGAGGCAATTTTTGTGTCCCAAAATAGAGGCAATTTTTGTGTCCAAAAATAGAGGCAATTTTTGTGTCCAAAAATAGAGGCAATTTTTGTGTCCAAAAATAGAGGCAATTTTTGTGTCTGTTTTTTGACCAAAAATAGAGACAATTTTTGTGTCTGTTTTTGTGTCCAAAAATAGAGGCAATTTTTGAGCCCAAAAATAGAGGCAATTTTTTCTGTCCAAAAAAAGAGGCAATTTTTGTGTCCAAAAATAGAGGCAATTTTTGTGTCCAAAAATAGAGGCAATTTTTGTGTCTGTTTTTTGCCCAAAAATAGAGGCCATTTTTGTGTCTGTTTTTTGCCCAAAAATAGAGGCAATTTTTGTGTCAAAAAATAGAGGCAATTTTTGTGTCTGTTTTTTGCCCCAAAATAGAGGCCATTTTTGTGTCTGTTTTTTGCCCAAAAATAGAGGCAATTTTTGTGTCAAAAAATAGAGGCAATTTTTGTGTCCAAAAATAGAGGCAATTTTTGTGTCAAAAAATAGAGGCAATTTTTGTGTCCAAAAATAGAGGCAATTTTTTTGTCCAAAAATAGGGGCAATTTTTGTGTTCAAAAATAGAGGCAATTTTTGTGTCCAAAAATAGAGGCAATTTTTGTGTCCAAAAATAGAGGCAATTTTTGTGTCCAAAAATAGCGGCAATTTTTGTGTCCAAAAATAGAGGCAATTTTTGTGTCCAAAAATAGAGGCCATTTTTGTGTCTATTTTTTGCCCAAAAATAGAGGCCATTTTTGTGTCTGTTTTTTGCCCAAAAATAGAGGCAATTTTTGTGTCCAAAAATAGAGGCAATTTTTGTGTCTGTTTTTTGCCCAAAAATAGAGGCCATTTTTGTGTCTGTTTTTTGCCCAAAAATAGAGGGAATTTTTGTGTCTGTTTTTTGCCCAAAAATAGAGGCAATTTTGTGTCCAAAAATAGAGGCAATTTTTGTGTCTAAAAATAGAGGCCATTTTTGTGTCTGTTTTTTGCCCAAAAATAGAGGCAATTTTTGTGTCCAAAAATAGAGGCAATTTTTGTGTCCAAAAATAGAGGCAATTTTTGTGTCTGTTTTTTGCCCAAAAATAGAGGCAATTTTTGTGTCTGTTTTTTGCCCAAAAATAGAGGAAATTTTTGTGTCCAAAAATAGCGGCCATTTTTGTGTCTGTTTTTTGCCCAAAAATAGAGGCAATTTTTGTGTCTGTTTTTTGCCCAAAAATAGAGGCAATTTTTGTGTCAAAAAATAGAGGCAATTTTTGTGTCTGTTTTTTGCCCCAAAATAGAGGCCATTTTTGTGTCTGTTTTTTGCCCAAAAATAGAGGCAATTTTTGTGTCTGTTTTTTGCCCAAAAATAGAGGCAATTTTGTGTCCAAAAATAGAGGCAATTTTTGTGTCTAAAAATAGAGGCCATTTTTGTGTCTGTTTTTTGCCCAAAAATAGAGGCAATTTTTGTGTCCAAAAATAGAGGCAATTTTTGTGTCCAAAAATAGAGGCAATTTTTGTGTCCAAAAATAGAGGCAATTTTTGTGTCCAAAAATAGAGGCAATTTTTGTGTCCAAAAATAGAGGCAATTTTTGTGTCCAAAAATAGAGGCAATTTTTGTGTCCAAAAATAGAGGCAATTTTTGTGTCCAAAAATAGAGGCCATTTTTGTGTCTGTTTTTTGCCCAAAAATAGAGGCAATTTTTGTGTCCAAAAAAAAAGGCAATTTTTGTGTCCAAAAATAGAGGCAATTTTTGTTAATGTTTTTTGCCCAAAAATAGAAGCAATTTTTGTGTCCAAAAATAGAGGCAATTTTTGTCTCCAAAAATAGAGGCAATTTTTGTGTCCAAAAATAGAGGCAATTTTTGTGTCCAAAAATAGAGGCAATTTTTGTGTCCAAAAATAGAGGCAATTTTTGTGTCCAAAAATAGAGGCAATTTTTGTATCTGTTTTTTGCCCAAAAATAGAGGCCATTTTTGTGTCTGTTTTTTGCCCAAAAATGGATGCAATTTTTGTGTCCAAAAATAGAGGCAATTTTTGTGTCCAAAAATAGAGGCAATTTTTTTGTCCAAAAATAGAGGCAATTTTTGTGTCCAAAAATAGAGGCAATTTTTGTGTCCAAAAATAGAGGCAATTTTTGTGTCTGTTTTTTGCCCAAAAATAGAGGCCATTTTTGTGTCTGTTTTTTGCCCAAAAATAGATGCAATTTTTGTGTCCAAAAATAGAGGCAATTTTTGTGTCCAAAAATAGAGGCAATTTTTGTGTCCAAAAATAGAGGCAGTTTTTGTGTCCAAAAATAGAGGCAATTTTTGTGTCCAAAAATAGAGGCAATTTTTGTGTCTGTTTTTTGCCCAAAAATAGAGGCCATTTTTGTGTCTGTTTTTTGCCCAAAAATAGATGCAATTTTTGTGTCCAAAAATAGAGGCAATTTTTGTGTCCAAAAATAGAGGCAATTTTTGTGTCCAAAAATAGAGGCAGTTTTTGTGTCCAAAAATAGAGGCAATTTTTGTGTCCAAAAATAGAGGCAATTTTTGTGTCTGTTTTTTGCCCAAAAATAGAGGCAATTTTTGTGTCTGTTTTTTGCCCAAAAATAGAGGAAATTTTTGTGTCTGTTTTTTGCCCAAAAATAAAGGCAATTTTTGTGTCTGTTTTTTGCCCAAAAATAGAGGCAATTTTTGTGTCCAAAAATAGAGGCAATTTTCGTGTCCAAAAATAGAGGCAATTTTTGTGTCCAAAAATAGAGGCAATTTTTTCGTCCAAAAATAGAGGCAATCTTTGTGTCCAAAAATAGAGGCAATTTTTTCGTCCAAAAATAGAGGCAATTTTTTCGTCCAAAAATAGAGGCAATTTTTGTGTCCAAAAATAGAGGCAATTTTTGTGTCTGTTTTTTGCCCAAAAAGAGAGGCAATTTTTGTGTCCAAAAATAGAGGAAATTTTTGTGTCTGTTTCCAGCCCAAAAATAGATGCAATTTTTCTGTCTGTTTTTTGCCCAAAATAGAGGCCATTTTTGTGTCTGTTTTTCTCCCAAAAATAGAGGCAATTTTTGTGTCCAAAAATAGAGGCAATTTTTGTGTCCAAAAATAGAGGCAATTTTTGTGTCCAAAAATAGAGGCAATTTTTGTGTCCAAAAATAGAGGCAATTTTTGTGTCTGTTTTTTGCCCAAAAATAGAGGCCATTTTTGTGTCTGTTTTTTGCCCAAAAATAGAGGCAATTTTTGTGTCCAAAAATAGAGGCAATTTTTGTGTCAAAAAATAGAGGCAATTTTTGTGTCCAAAAATAGAGGCAATTTTTTTGTCCAAAAATAGGGGCAATTTTTGTGTTCAAAAATAGAGGCAATTTTTGTGTCCAAAAATAGAGGCAATTTTTGTGTCCAAAAATAGAGGCAATTTTTGTGTCCAAAAATAGAGGCAATTTTTGTGTCCAAAAATAGCGGCAATTTTTGTGTCCAAAAATAGAGGCAATTTTTGTGTCCAAAAATAGAGGCAATTTTTGTGTCTATTTTTTGCCCAAAAATAGAGGCCATTTTTGTGTCTGTTTTTTGCCCAAAAATAGAGGCAATTTTTGTGTCCAAAAATAGAGGCAATTTTTGTGTCTGTTTTTTGCCCAAAAATAGAGGCCATTTTTGTGACTGTTTTTTGCCCAAAAATAGAGGCAATTTTTGTGTCTGTTTTTTGCCCAAAAATAGAGGAAATTTTGTGTCCAAAAATAGAGGCAATTTTTGTGTCCAAAAATAGAGGCAATTTTTGTGTCTAAAAATAGAGGCCATTTTTGTGTCTGTTTTTTGCCCAAAAATAGAGGCAATTTTTGTGTCCAAAAATAGAGGCAATTTTTGTGTCCCAAAATAGAGGCAATTTTTGTGTCCAAAAATAGAGGCAATTTTTGTGTCCAAAAATAGAGGCAATTTTTGTGTCCAAAAATAGAGGCAATTTTTGTGTCTGTTTTTTGACCAAAAATAGAGACAATTTTTGTGTCTGTTTTTGTGTCCAAAAATAGAGGCAATTTTTGAGCCCAAAAATAGAGGCAATTTTTTCTGTCCAAAAAAAGAGGCAATTTTTGTGTCCAAAAATAGAGGCAATTTTTGTGTCCAAAAATAGAGGCAATTTTTGTGTCTGTTTTTTGCCCAAAAATAGAGGCCATTTTTGTGTCTGTTTTTTGCCCAAAAATAGAGGCAATTTTTGTGTCAAAAAATAGAGGCAATTTTTGTGTCTGTTTTTTGCCCCAAAATAGAGGCCATTTTTGTGTCTGTTTTTTGCCCAAAAATAGAGGCAATTTTTGTGTCAAAAAATAGAGGCAATTTTTGTGTCCAAAAATAGAGGCAATTTTTGTGTCAAAAAATAGAGGCAATTTTTGTGTCCAAAAATAGAGGCAATTTTTTTGTCCAAAAATAGGGGCAATTTTTGTGTTCAAAAATAGAGGCAATTTTTGTGTCCAAAAATAGAGGCAATTTTTGTGTCCAAAAATAGAGGCAATTTTTGTGTCCAAAAATAGCGGCAATTTTTGTGTCCAAAAATAGAGGCAATTTTTGTGTCCAAAAATAGAGGCCATTTTTGTGTCTATTTTTTGCCCAAAAATAGAGGCCATTTTTGTGTCTGTTTTTTGCCCAAAAATAGAGGCAATTTTTGTGTCCAAAAATAGAGGCAATTTTTGTGTCTGTTTTTTGCCCAAAAATAGAGGCCATTTTTGTGTCTGTTTTTTGCCCAAAAATAGAGGGAATTTTTGTGTCTGTTTTTTGCCCAAAAATAGAGGCAATTTTGTGTCCAAAAATAGAGGCAATTTTTGTGTCTAAAAATAGAGGCCATTTTTGTGTCTGTTTTTTGCCCAAAAATAGAGGCAATTTTTGTGTCCAAAAATAGAGGCAATTTTTGTGTCCAAAAATAGAGGCAATTTTTGTGTCTGTTTTTTGCCCAAAAATAGAGGCAATTTTTGTGTCTGTTTTTTGCCCAAAAATAGAGGAAATTTTTGTGTCCAAAAATAGCGGCCATTTTTGTGTCTGTTTTTTGCCCAAAAATAGAGGCAATTTTTGTGTCTGTTTTTTGCCCAAAAATAGAGGCAATTTTTGTGTCAAAAAATAGAGGCAATTTTTGTGTCTGTTTTTTGCCCCAAAATAGAGGCCATTTTTGTGTCTGTTTTTTGCCCAAAAATAGAGGCAATTTTTGTGTCTGTTTTTTGCCCAAAAATAGAGGCAATTTTGTGTCCAAAAATAGAGGCAATTTTTGTGTCTAAAAATAGAGGCCATTTTTGTGTCTGTTTTTTGCCCAAAAATAGAGGCAATTTTTGTGTCCAAAAATAGAGGCAATTTTTGTGTCTGTTTTTTGCCCAAAAATAGAGGCAATTTTTGTGTCTGTTTTTTGCCCAAAAATAGAGGAAATTTTTGTGTCCAAAAATAGCGGCCATTTTTGTGTCTGTTTTTTGCCCAAAAATAGAGGCAATTTTTGTGTCTATTTTTTGCCCAAAAATAGAGGCAATTTTTGTGTCAAAAAATAGAGGCAATTTTTGTGTCTGTTTTTTGCCCCAAAATAGAGGCCATTTTTGTGTCAAAAAATAGAGGCAATTTTTGTGTCTGTTTTTTGCCCCAAAATAGAGGCCATTTTTGTGTCTGTTTTTTGCCCAAAAATAGAGGCAATTTTTGTGTCCAAAAATAGAGGCAATTTTTGTGTCAAAAAATAGAGGCAATTTTTGTGTCCAAAAATAGAGGCAATTTTTTTGTCCAAAAATAGGGGCAATTTTTGTGTTCAAAAATAGAGGCAATTTTTGTGTCCAAAAATAGAGGCAATTTTTGTGTCCAAAAATAGAGGCAATTTTTGTGTCCAAAAATAGCGGCAATTTTTGTGTCCAAAAATAGAGGCAATTTTTGTGTCCAAAAATAGAGGCCATTTTTGTGTCTATTTTTTGCCCAAAAATAGAGGCCATTTTTGTGTCTGTTTTTTGCCCAAAAATAGAGGCAATTTTTGTGTCTGTTTTTTGCCCAAAAATAGAGGCCATTTTTGTGTCTGTTTTTTGCCCAAAAATAGAGGCAATTTTTGTGTCTGTTTTTTGCCCAAAAATAGAGGCAATTTTGTGTCCAAAAATAGAGGCAATTTTTGTGTCTAAAAATAGAGGCCATTTTTGTGTCTGTTTTTTGCCCAAAAATAGAGGCAATTTTTGTGTCCAAAAATAGAGGCAATTTTTGTGTCCCAAAATAGAGGCAATTTTTGTGTCCAAAAATAGAGGCAATTTTTGTGTCCAAAAATAGAGGCAATTTTTGTGTCCAAAAATAGAGGCAATTTTTGTGTCCAAAAATAGAGGCAATTTTTGTGTCTGTTTTTTGCCCAAAAATAGAGGCAATTTTTGTGTCTGTTTTTTGCCCAAAAATAGAGGCAATTTTGTGTCCAAAAATAGAGGCAATTTTTGTGTCTAAAAATAGAGGCCATTTTTGTGTCTGTTTTTTGCCCAAAAATAGAGGCAATTTTTGTGTCCAAAAATAGAGGCAATTTTTGTGTCTGTTTTTTGCCCAAAAATAGAGGCAATTTTTGTGTCTGTTTTTTGCCCAAAAATAGAGGAAATTTTTGTGTCCAAAAATAGCGGCCATTTTTGTGTCTGTTTTTTGCCCAAAAATAGAGGCAATTTTTGTGTCTATTTTTTGCCCAAAAATAGAGGCAATTTTTGTGTCAAAAAATAGAGGCAATTTTTGTGTCTGTTTTTTGCCCCAAAATAGAGGCCATTTTTGTGTCAAAAAATAGAGGCAATTTTTGTGTCTGTTTTTTGCCCCAAAATAGAGGCCATTTTTGTGTCTGTTTTTTGCCCAAAAATAGAGGCAATTTTTGTGTCCAAAAATAGAGGCAATTTTTGTGTCAAAAAATAGAGGCAATTTTTGTGTCCAAAAATAGAGGCAATTTTTTTGTCCAAAAATAGGGGCAATTTTTGTGTTCAAAAATAGAGGCAATTTTTGTGTCCAAAAATAGAGGCAATTTTTGTGTCCAAAAATAGAGGCAATTTTTGTGTCCAAAAATAGCGGCAATTTTTGTGTCCAAAAATAGAGGCAATTTTTGTGTCCAAAAATAGAGGCCATTTTTGTGTCTATTTTTTGCCCAAAAATAGAGGCCATTTTTGTGTCTGTTTTTTGCCCAAAAATAGAGGCAATTTTTGTGTCTGTTTTTTGCCCAAAAATAGAGGCCATTTTTGTGTCTGTTTTTTGCCCAAAAATAGAGGCAATTTTTGTGTCTGTTTTTTGCCCAAAAATAGAGGCAATTTTGTGTCCAAAAATAGAGGCAATTTTTGTGTCTAAAAATAGAGGCCATTTTTGTGTCTGTTTTTTGCCCAAAAATAGAGGCAATTTTTGTGTCCAAAAATAGAGGCAATTTTTGTGTCCCAAAATAGAGGCAATTTTTGTGTCCAAAAATAGAGGCAATTTTTGTGTCCAAAAATAGAGGCAATTTTTGTGTCCAAAAATAGAGGCAATTTTTGTGTCCAAAAATAGAGGCAATTTTTGTGTCTGTTTTTTGACCAAAAATAGAGACAATTTTTGTGTCTGTTTTTGTGTCCAAAAATAGAGGCAATTTTTGTGTCCAAAAATAGAGGCAATTTTTGTGTCCAAAAATAGAGCCCAAAAATAGAGGCAATTTTTTCTGTCCAAAAAAAGAGGCAATTTTTGTGTCCAAAAATAGAGGCAATTTTTGTGTCCAAAAATAGAGGCAATTTTTGTGTCTGTTTTTTGCCCAAAAATAGAGGCCATTTTTGTGTCTGTTTTTTGCCCAAAAATAGAGGCAATTTTGTGTCCAAAAATAGAGGCAATTTTTGTGTCTAAAAATAGAGGCCATTTTTGTGTCTGTTTTTTGCCCAAAAATAGAGGCAATTTTTGTGTCCAAAAATAGAGGCAATTTTTGTGTCCAAAAATAGAGGCAATTTTTGTGTCCAAAAATAGAGGCAATTTTTGTGTCCAAAAATAGAGGCAATTTTTGTGTCTGTTTTTTGCCCAAAAATAGAGGCAATTTTTGTGTCTGTTTTTTGCCCAAAAATAGAGGAAATTTTTGTGTCCAAAAATAGCGGCCATTTTTGTGTCTGTTTTTTGCCCAAAAATAGAGGCAATTTTTGTGTCTGTTTTTTGCCCAAAAATAGAGGCAATTTTTGTGTCCAAAAATAGAGGCAATTTTTGTGTCTGTTTTTTGCCCAAAAATAGAGGCCATTTTTGTGTCTGTTTTTTGCCCAAAAATAGAGGCAATTTTGTGTCCAAAAATAGAGGCAATTTTTGTGTCTAAAAATAGAGGCCATTTTTGTGTCTGTTTTTTGCCCAAAAATAGAGGCAATTTTTGTGTCCAAAAATAGAGGCAATTTTTGTGTCCAAAAATAGAGGCAATTTTTGTGTCCAAAAATAGAGGCAATTTTTGTGTCCAAAAATAGAGGCAATTTTTGTGTCTGTTTTTTGCCCAAAAATAGAGGCAATTTTTGTGTCTGTTTTTTGCCCAAAAATAGAGGAAATTTTTGTGTCCAAAAATAGCGGCCATTTTTGTGTCTGTTTTTTGCCCAAAAATAGAGGCAATTTTTGTGTCTGTTTTTTGCCCAAAAATAGAGGCAATTTTTGTGTCAAAAAATAGAGGCAATTTTTGTGTCTGTTTTTTGCCCCAAAATAGAGGCCATTTTTGTGTCTGTTTTTTGCCCAAAAATAGAGGCAATTTTTGTGTCCAAAAATAGAGGCAATTTTTGTGTCCAAAAATAGAGGCAATTTTTGTGTCAAAAAATAGAGGCAATTTTTGTGTCCAAAAATAGAGGCAATTTTTTTGTCCAAAAATAGGGGCAATTTTTGTGTTCAAAAATAGAGGCAATTTTTGTGTCCAAAAATAGAGGCAATTTTTGTGTCCAAAAATAGAGGCAATTTTTGTGTCCAAAAATAGCGGCAATTTTTGTGTCCAAAAATAGAGGCAATTTTTGTGTCCAAAAATAGAGGCAATTTTTGTGTCCAAAAATAGAGGCCATTTTTGTGTCTATTTTTTGCCCAAAAATAGAGGCCATTTTTGTGTCTGTTTTTTGCCCAAAAATAGAGGCAATTTTTGTGTCCAAAAATAGAGGCAATTTTTGTGTCTGTTTTTTGCCCAAAAATAGAGGCCATTTTTGTGTCTGTTTTTTGCCCAAAAATAGAGGCAATTTTTGTGTCTGTTTTTTGCCCAAAAATAGAGGCAATTTTGTGTCCAAAAATAGAGGCAATTTTTGTGTCCAAAAATAGAGGCAATTTTTGTGTCTAAAAATAGAGGCCATTTTTGTGTCTGTTTTTTGCCCAAAAATAGAGGCAATTTTTGTGTCCAAAAATAGAGGCAATTTTTGTGTCCCAAAATAGAGGCAATTTTTGTGTCCAAAAATAGAGGCAATTTTTGTGTCCAAAAATAGAGGCAATTTTTGTGTCCAAAAATAGAGGCAATTTTTGTGTCTGTTTTTTGACCAAAAATAGAGACAATTTTTGTGTCTGTTTTTGTGTCCAAAAATAGAGGCAATTTTTGTGTCCAAAAATAGAGGCAATTTTTGTGTCCAAAAATAGAGCCCAAAAATAGAGGCAATTTTTTCTGTCCAAAAAAAGAGGCAATTTTTGTGTCCAAAAATAGAGGCAATTTTTGTGTCCAAAAATAGAGGCAATTTTTGTGTCTGTTTTTTGCCCAAAAATAGAGGCCATTTTTGTGTCTGTTTTTTGCCCAAAAATAGAGGCAATTTTGTGTCCAAATTTAGAGGCAATTTTTGTGTCCAAAAATAGAGGCAATTTTTGTGTCTAAAAATAGAGGCCATTTTTGTGTCTGTTTTTTGCCCAAAAATAGAGGCAATTTTTGTGTCCAAAAATAGAGGCAATTTTTGTGTCCAAAAATAGAGGCAATTTTTGTGTCCAAAAATAGAGGCAATTTTTGTGTCCAAAAATAGAGGCAATTTTTGTGTCCAAAAATAGAGGCAATTTTTGTGTCCAAAAATAGAGGCAATTTTTGTGTCCAAAAATAGATGCAATTTTTGTGTCCAAAAATAGAGGCAATTTTTGTGTCCAAAAATAGAGGCAATTTTTGTGTCCAAAAATAGATGCAATTTTTGTGTCTGTTTTTTGCCCAAAAATAGAGGCAATTTTTGTGTCTGTTTTTTGCCCAAAAATAGAGGAAATTTTTGTGTCCAAAAATAGCGGCCATTTTTGTGTCTGTTTTTTGCCCAAAAATAGAGGCAATTTTTGTGTCTGTTTTTTGCCCAAAAATAGAGGCAATTTTTGTGTCTGTTTTTTGCCCAAAAATAGAGACAATTTTTGTGTCTGTTTTTGTGTCCAAAAATAGAGGCAATTTTTGTGTCCAAAAATAGAGGCAATTTTTGTGTCCAAAAATAGAGGCAATTTTTGTGTCCAAAAATAGAGGCAATTTTTGTGAACAAAAATAGAGGCAATTTTTGTGTCCAAAAATAGAGGCAATTTTTGTGTCCAAAAATAGAGGCAATTTTTGTGTCCAAAAATAGAGGCAATTTTTGTGTCTGTTTTTTGACCAAAAATAGAGACAATTTTTGTGTCTGTTTTTGTGTCCAAAAATAGAGGCAATTTTTGTGTCCAAAAATAGAGGCAATTTTTGTGTCCAAAAATAGAGCCCAAAAAAAGAGGCAATTTTTGTGTCCAAAAATAGAGGCAATTTTTGTGTCCAAAAATAGAGGCAATTTTTGTGTCCAAAAATAGCGGCAATTTTTGTGTCCAAAAATAGAGGCAATTTTTGTGTCCAAAAATAGAGGCCATTTTTGTGTCTATTTTTTGCCCAAAAATAGAGGCCATTTTTGTGTCTGTTTTTTGCCCAAAAATAGAGGCAATTTTTGTGTCCAAAAATAGAGGCAATTTTTGTGTCTGTTTTTTGCCCAAAAATAGAGGCCATTTTTGTGTCTGTTTTTTGCCCAAAAATAGAGGCAATTTTTGTGTCTGTTTTTTGCCCAAAAATAGAGGCAATTTTGTGTCCAAAAATAGAGGCAATTTTTGTGTCCAAAAATAGAGGCAATTTTTGTGTCTAAAAATAGAGGCCATTTTTGTGTCTGTTTTTTGCCCAAAAATAGAGGCAATTTTTGTGTCCAAAAATAGAGGCAATTTTTGTGTCCAAAAATAGAGGCAATTTTTGTGTCCAAAAATAGATGCAATTTTTGTGTCTGTTTTTTGCCCAAAAATAGAGGCAATTTTTGTGTCTGTTTTTTGCCCAAAAATAGAGGAAATTTTTGTGTCCAAAAATAGCGGCCATTTTTGTGTCTGTTTTTTGCCCAAAAATAGAGGCAATTTTTGTGTCTGTTTTTTGCCCAAAAATAGAGGCAATTTTTGTGTCTGTTTTTTGCCCAAAAATAGAGACAATTTTTGTGTCTGTTTTTGTGTCCAAAAATAGAGGCAATTTTTGTGTCCAAAAATAGAGGCAATTTTTGTGTCCAAAAATAGAGGCAATTTTTGTGTCCAAAAATAGAGGCAATTTTTGTGAACAAAAATAGAGGCAATTTTTGTGTCCAAAAATAGAGGCAATTTTTGTGTCCAAAAATAGAGGCAATTTTTGTGTCCAAAAATAGAGGAAATTTTTTTGTCCAAAAATAGAGGCAATTTTTGTGTCTGTTTTTTGACCAAAAATAGAGACAATTTTTGTGTCTGTTTTTGTGTCCAAAAATAGAGGCAATTTTTGTGTCCAAAAATAGAGGCAATTTTTGTGTCCAAAAATAGAGCCCAAAAAAAGAGGCAATTTTTGTGTCCAAAAATAGAGGCAATTTTTGTGTCCAAAAATAGAGGCAATTTTTGTGTCCAAAAATAGCGGCAATTTTTGTGTCCAAAAATAGAGGCAATTTTTGTGTCCAAAAATAGAGGCCATTTTTGTGTCTATTTTTTGCCCAAAAATAGAGGCCATTTTTGTGTCTGTTTTTTGCCCAAAAATAGAGGCAATTTTTGTGTCCAAAAATAGAGGCAATTTTTGTGTCCAAAAATAGAGGCAATTTTTGTGTCTGTTTTTTGCCCAAAAATAGAGGCCATTTTTGTGTCTGTTTTTTGCCCAAAAATAGAGGCAATTTTTGTGTCTGTTTTTTGCCCAAAAATAGAGGCAATTTTGTGTCCAAAAATAGAGGCAATTTTTGTGTCCAAAAATAGAGGCAATTTTTGTGTCTAAAAATAGAGGCCATTTTTGTGTCTGTTTTTTGCCCAAAAATAGAGGCAATTTTTGTGTCCAAAAATAGAGGCAATTTTTGTGTCCCAAAATAGAGGCAATTTTTGTGTCCAAAAATAGAGGCAATTTTTGTGTCCAAAAATAGAGGCAATTTTTGTGTCCAAAAATAGAGGCAATTTTTGTGTCTGTTTTTTGACCAAAAATAGAGACAATTTTTGTGTCTGTTTTTGTGTCCAAAAATAGAGGCAATTTTTGTGTCCAAAAATAGAGGCAATTTTTGTGTCCAAAAATAGAGCCCAAAAATAGAGGCAATTTTTTCTGTCCAAAAAAAGAGGCAATTTTTGTGTCCAAAAATAGAGGCAATTTTTGTGTCCAAAAATAGAGGCAATTTTTGTGTCTGTTTTTTGCCCAAAAATAGAGGCCATTTTTGTGTCTGTTTTTTGCCCAAAAATAGAGGCAATTTTGTGTCCAAATTTAGAGGCAATTTTTGTGTCCAAAAATAGAGGCAATTTTTGTGTCTAAAAATAGAGGCCATTTTTGTGTCTGTTTTTTGCCCAAAAATAGAGGCAATTTTTGTGTCCAAAAATAGAGGCAATTTTTGTGTCCAAAAATAGAGGCAATTTTTGTGTCCAAAAATAGAGGCAATTTTTGTGTCCAAAAATAGATGCAATTTTTGTGTCCAAAAATAGAGGCAATTTTTGTGTCCAAAAATAGAGGCAATTTTTGTGTCCAAAAATAGAGGCAATTTTTGTGTCTGTTTTTTGCCCAAAAATAGAGGCAATTTTTGTGTCTGTTTTTTGCCCAAAAATAGAGGCAATTTTTGTGTCTGTTTTTTGCCCAAAAATAGAGGAAATTTTTGTGTCCAAAAATAGCGGCCATTTTTGTGTCTGTTTTTTGCCCAAAAATAGAGGCAATTTGTGTGTCTGTTTTTTGCCCAAAAATAGAGGCAATTTTTGTGTCTGTTTTTTGCCCAAAAATAGAGGCAATTTTTGTGTCCAAAAAAAAGGCAATTTTTGTGTCCAAAAATAGAGGCAATTTTTGTGTCCAAAAATAGAGGCAATTTTTGTGTCCAAAAATAGAGGCAATTTTTGTGTCTGTTTTTTGCCCAAAAATAGAGGCCATTTTTGTGTCTGTTTTTTGCCCAAAAATAGAGGCAATTTTGTGTCCAAATTTAGAGGCAATTTTTGTGTCCAAAAATAGAGGCAATTTTTGTGTCTAAAAATAGAGGCCATTTTTGTGTCTGTTTTTTGCCCAAAAATAGAGGCAATTTTTGTGTCCAAAAATAGAGGCAATTTTTGTGTCCAAAAATAGAGCCCAAAAATAGAGGCAATTTTTTCTGTCCAAAAAAAGAGGCAATTTTTGTGTCCAAAAATAGAGGCAATTTTTGTGTCCAAAAATAGAGGCAATTTTTGTGTCTGTTTTTTGCCCAAAAATAGAGGCCATTTTTGTGTCTGTTTTTTGCCCAAAAATAGAGGCAATTTTGTGTCCAAATTTAGAGGCAATTTTTGTGTCCAAAAATAGAGGCAATTTTTGTGTCTAAAAATAGAGGCCATTTTTGTGTCTGTTTTTTGCCCAAAAATAGAGGCAATTTTTGTGTCCAAAAATAGAGGCAATTTTTGTGTCCAAAAATAGAGGCAATTTTTGTGTCCAAAAATAGAGGCAATTTTTGTGTCCAAAAATAGAGGCAATTTTTGTGTCCAAAAATAGAGGCAATTTTTGTGTCCAAAAATAGATGCAATTTTTGTGTCCAAAAATAGAGGCAATTTTTGTGTCCAAAAATAGAGGCAATTTTTGTGTCCAAAAATAGATGCAATTTTTGTGTCTGTTTTTTGCCCAAAAATAGAGGCAATTTTTGTGTCTGTTTTTTGCCCAAAAATAGAGGAAATTTTTGTGTCCAAAAATAGCGGCCATTTTTGTGTCTGTTTTTTGCCCAAAAATAGAGGCAATTTTTGTGTCTGTTTTTTGCCCAAAAATAGAGGCAATTTTTGTGTCTGTTTTTTGCCCAAAAATAGAGACAATTTTTGTGTCTGTTTTTGTGTCCAAAAATAGAGGCAATTTTTGTGTCCAAAAATAGAGGCAATTTTTGTGTCCAAAAATAGAGGCAATTTTTGTGTCCAAAAATAGAGGCAATTTTTGTGAACAAAAATAGAGGCAATTTTTGTGTCCAAAAATAGAGGCAATTTTTGTGTCCAAAAATAGAGGCAATTTTTGTGTCCAAAAATAGAGGAAATTTTTTTGTCCAAAAATAGAGGCAATTTTTGTGTCTGTTTTTTGACCAAAAATAGAGACAATTTTTGTGTCTGTTTTTGTGTCCAAAAATAGAGGCAATTTTTGTGTCCAAAAATAGAGGCAATTTTTGTGTCCAAAAATAGAGCCCAAAAAAAGAGGCAATTTTTGTGTCCAAAAATAGAGGCAATTTTTGTGTCCAAAAATAGAGGCAATTTTTGTGTCCAAAAATAGAGGCAATTTTTGTGTCCAAAAATAGCGGCAATTTTTGTGTCCAAAAATAGAGGCAATTTTTGTGTCCAAAAATAGAGGCCATTTTTGTGTCTATTTTTTGCCCAAAAATAGAGGCCATTTTTGTGTCTGTTTTTTGCCCAAAAATAGAGGCAATTTTTGTGTCCAAAAATAGAGGCAATTTTTGTGTCTGTTTTTTGCCCAAAAATAGAGGCCATTTTTGTGTCTGTTTTTTGCCCAAAAATAGAGGCAATTTTTGTGTCTGTTTTTTGCCCAAAAATAGAGGCAATTTTGTGTCCAAAAATAGAGGCAATTTTTGTGTCCAAAAATAGAGGCAATTTTTGTGTCTAAAAATAGAGGCCATTTTTGTGTCTGTTTTTTGCCCAAAAATAGAGGCAATTTTTGTGTCCAAAAATAGAGGCAATTTTTGTGTCCCAAAATAGAGGCAATTTTTGTGTCCAAAAATAGAGGCAATTTTTGTGTCCAAAAATAGAGGCAATTTTTGTGTCCAAAAATAGAGGCAATTTTTGTGTCTGTTTTTTGACCAAAAATAGAGACAATTTTTGTGTCTGTTTTTGTGTCCAAAAATAGAGGCAATTTTTGTGTCCAAAAATAGAGGCAATTTTTGTGTCCAAAAATAGAGCCCAAAAATAGAGGCAATTTTTTCTGTCCAAAAAAAGAGGCAATTTTTGTGTCCAAAAATAGAGGCAATTTTTGTGTCCAAAAATAGAGGCAATTTTTGTGTCTGTTTTTTGCCCAAAAATAGAGGCCATTTTTGTGTCTGTTTTTTGCCCAAAAATAGAGGCAATTTTGTGTCCAAAAATAGAGGCAATTTTTGTGTCCAAAAATAGAGGCAATTTTTGTGTCTAAAAATAGAGGCCATTTTTGTGTCTGTTTTTTGCCCAAAAATAGAGGCAATTTTTGTGTCCAAAAATAGAGGCAATTTTTGTGTCCAAAAATAGAGGCAATTTTTGTGTCCAAAAATAGAGGCAATTTTTGTGTCCAAAAATAGATGCAATTTTTGTGTCCAAAAATAGAGGCAATTTTTGTGTCCAAAAATAGAGGCAATTTTTGTGTCCAAAAATAGAGGCAATTTTTGTGTCTGTTTTTTGCCCAAAAATAGAGGCAATTTTTGTGTCTGTTTTTTGCCCAAAAATAGAGGCAATTTTTGTGTCTGTTTTTTGCCCAAAAATAGAGGCAATTTTTGTGTCCAAAAAAAAGGCAATTTTTGTGTCCAAAAATAGAGGCAATTTTTGTGTCCAAAAATAGAGGCAATTTTTGTGTCCAAAAATAGAGGCAATTTTTGTGTCTGTTTTTTGCCCAAAAATAGAGGCCATTTTTGTGTCTGTTTTTTGCCCAAAAATAGAGGCAATTTTGTGTCCAAATTTAGAGGCAATTTTTGTGTCCAAAAATAGAGGCAATTTTTGTGTCTAAAAATAGAGGCCATTTTTGTGTCTGTTTTTTGCCCAAAAATAGAGGCAATTTTTGTGTCCAAAAATAGAGGCAATTTTTGTGTCCAAAAATAGAGGCAATTTTTGTGTCCAAAAATAGAGGCAATTTTTGTGTCCAAAAATAGAGGCAATTTTTGTGTCCAAAAATAGAGGCAATTTTTGTGTCCAAAAATAGATGCAATTTTTGTGTCCAAAAATAGAGGCAATTTTTGTGTCCAAAAATAGAGGCAATTTTTGTGTCCAAAAATAGATGCAATTTTTGTGTCTGTTTTTTGCCCAAAAATAGAGGCAATTTTTGTGTCTGTTTTTTGCCCAAAAATAGAGGAAATTTTTGTGTCCAAAAATAGCGGCCATTTTTGTGTCTGTTTTTTGCCCAAAAATAGAGGCAATTTTTGTGTCTGTTTTTTGCCCAAAAATAGAGGCAATTTTTGTGTCTGTTTTTTGCCCAAAAATAGAGACAATTTTTGTGTCTGTTTTTGTGTCCAAAAATAGAGGCAATTTTTGTGTCCAAAAATAGAGGCAATTTTTGTGTCCAAAAATAGAGGCAATTTTTGTGTCCAAAAATAGAGGCAATTTTTGTGAACAAAAATAGAGGCAATTTTTGTGTCCAAAAATAGAGGCAATTTTTGTGTCCAAAAATAGAGGCAATTTTTGTGTCCAAAAATAGAGGAAATTTTTTTGTCCAAAAATAGAGGCAATTTTTGTGTCTGTTTTTTGACCAAAAATAGAGACAATTTTTGTGTCTGTTTTTGTGTCCAAAAATAGAGGCAATTTTTGTGTCCAAAAATAGAGGCAATTTTTGTGTCCAAAAATAGAGCCCAAAAAAAGAGGCAATTTTTGTGTCCAAAAATAGAGGCAATTTTTGTGTCCAAAAATAGAGGCAATTTTTGTGTCCAAAAATAGCGGCAATTTTTGTGTCCAAAAATAGAGGCAATTTTTGTGTCCAAAAATAGAGGCCATTTTTGTGTCTATTTTTTGCCCAAAAATAGAGGCCATTTTTGTGTCTGTTTTTTGCCCAAAAATAGAGGCAATTTTTGTGTCTGTTTTTTGCCCAAAAATAGAGGCCATTTTTGTGTCTGTTTTTTGCCCAAAAATAGAGGCAATTTTTGTGTCTGTTTTTTGCCCAAAAATAGAGGCAATTTTGTGTCCAAAAATAGAGGCAATTTTTGTGTCCAAAAATAGAGGCAATTTTTGTGTCTAAAAATAGAGGCCATTTTTGTGTCTGTTTTTTGCCCAAAAATAGAGGCAATTTTTGTGTCCAAAAATAGAGGCAATTTTTGTGTCCCAAAATAGAGGCAATTTTTGTGTCCAAAAATAGAGGCAATTTTTGTGTCCAAAAATAGAGGCAATTTTTGTGTCCAAAAATAGAGGCAATTTTTGTGTCTGTTTTTTGACCAAAAATAGAGACAATTTTTGTGTCTGTTTTTGTGTCCAAAAATAGAGGCAATTTTTGTGTCCAAAAATAGAGGCAATTTTTGTGTCCAAAAATAGAGCCCAAAAATAGAGGCAATTTTTTCTGTCCAAAAAAAGAGGCAATTTTTGTGTCCAAAAATAGAGGCAATTTTTGTGTCCAAAAATAGAGGCAATTTTTGTGTCTGTTTTTTGCCCAAAAATAGAGGCCATTTTTGTGTCTGTTTTTTGCCCAAAAATAGAGGCAATTTTGTGTCCAAAAATAGAGGCAATTTTTGTGTCCAAAAATAGAGGCAATTTTTGTGTCTAAAAATAGAGGCCATTTTTGTGTCTGTTTTTTGCCCAAAAATAGAGGCAATTTTTGTGTCCAAAAATAGAGGCAATTTTTGTGTCCAAAAATAGAGGCAATTTTTGTGTCCAAAAATAGAGGCAATTTTTGTGTCCAAAAATAGAGGCAATTTTTGTGTCCAAAAATAGATGCAATTTTTGTGTCCAAAAATAGAGGCAATTTTTGTGTCCAAAAATAGAGGCAATTTTTGTGTCTGTTTTTTGCCCAAAAATAGAGGCAATTTTTGTGTCTGTTTTTTGCCCAAAAATAGAGGCAATTTTTGTGTCTGTTTTTTGCCCAAAAATAGAGGAAATTTTTGTGTCCAAAAATAGCGGCCATTTTTGTGTCTGTTTTTTGCCCAAAAATAGAGGCAATTTGTGTGTCTGTTTTTTGCCCAAAAATAGAGGCAATTTTTGTGTCTGTTTTTTGCCCAAAAATAGAGGCAATTTTTGTGTCCAAAAAAAAGGCAATTTTTGTGTCCAAAAATAGAGGCATTTTTTGTGTCCAAAAATAGAGGCAATTTTTGTGTCCAAAAATAGAGGCAATTTTTGTGTCCAAAAATAGAGGCAATTTTTGTGTCCAAAAATAGAGGCAATTTTTGTGTCCAAAAATAGAGGAAATTTTTGTGTCCAAAAATAGAGGAAATTTTTTTGTCCAAAAATAGAGGCAATTTTTGTGTCTGTTTTTTGACCAAAAATAGAGACAATTTTTGTGTCTGTTTTTGTGTCCAAAAATAGAGGCAATTTTTGTGTCCAAAAATAGAGGCAATTTTTGTGTCCAAAAATAGAGCCCAAAAAAAGAGGCAATTTTTGTGTCCAAAAATAGAGGCAATTTTTGTGTCCAAAAATAGAGGCAATTTTTGTGTCCAAAAATAGAGGCAATTTTTGTGTCCAAAAATAGAGGCAATTTTTGTGTCCAAAAATAGAGGCAATTTTTGTGTCTGTTTTTTTACCAAAAATAGAGACAATTTTTGTGTCTGTTTTTGTGTCCAAAAATAGAGGCAATTTTTGTGTCCAAAAATAGAGGCAATTTTTGTGTCCAAAAATAGAGCCCAAAAAAAGAGGCAATTTTTGTGTCCAAAAATAGAGGCAATTTTTGTGTCCAAAAATAGAGGCAATTTTTGTGTCCAAAAATAGAGGCAATTTTTGTGTCTGTTTTTTGCCCAAAAATAGAGGCCATTTTTGTGTCTGTTTTTTGCCCAAAAATAGAGGCAATTTTTGTGTCCAAAAATAGCGGCCATTTTTGTGTCTGTTTTTTGCCCAAAAATAGAGGCAATTTTTGTGTCTGTTTTTTGCCCAAAAATAGAGGCAATTTTTGTGTCCAAAAATAGAGGCAATTTTTGTGTCTGTTTTTTGCCCAAAAATAGAGGCCATTTTTGTGTCTGTTTTTTGCCCAAAAATAGAGGCAATTTTTGTGTCCAAAAAAAAGGCAATTTTTGTGTCCAAAAATAGAGGCAATTTTTGTGTCTGTTTTTTGACCAAAAATAGAGACAATTTTTGTGTCTGTTTTTGTGTCCAAAAATAGAGGCAATTTTTGTGTCCAAAAATAGAGGCAATTTTTGTGTCCAAAAATAGAGCCCAAAAAAAGAGGCAATTTTTGTGTCCAAAAATAGAGGCAATTTTTGTGTCCAAAAATAGAGGCAATTTTTGTGTCCAAAAATAGAGGCAATTTTTGTGTCCAAAAATAGAGGCAATTTTTGTGTCCAAAAATAGAGCCCAAAAAAAGAGGCAATTTTTGTGTCCAAAAATAGAGGCAATTTTTGTGTCCAAAAATAGAGGCAATTTTTGTGTCCAAAAATAGAGGCAATTTTTGTGTCTGTTTTTTGCCCAAAAATAGAGGCCATTTTTGTGTCTGTTTTTTGCCCAAAAATAGAGGCAATTTTTGTGTCCAAAAATAGCGGCCATTTTTGTGTCTGTTTTTTGCCCAAAAATAGAGGCAATTTTTGTGTCTGTTTTTTGCCCAAAAATAGAGGCAATTTTTGTGTCCAAAAATAGAGGCAATTTTTGTGTCTGTTTTTTGCCCAAAAATAGAGGCCATTTTTGTGTCTGTTTTTTGCCCAAAAATAGAGGCAATTTTTGTGTCCAAAAAAAAGGCAATTTTTGTGTCCAAAAATAGAGGCAATTTTTGTGTCTGTTTTTTGCCCAAAAATAGAGGCAATTTTTGTGTCTGTTTTTTGCCCAAAAATAGAGGCAATTTTTGTGTCCAAAAATAGAGGCAATTTTTGTGTCTAAAAATAGAGGCCATTTTTGTGTCTGTTTTTTGCCCAAAAATAGAGGCAATTTTTGTGTCCAAAAATAGAGGCAATTTTTGTGTCCAAAAATAGAGGCAATTTTTGTGAATGTTTTTTGCCCAAAAATAGAGGCAATTTTTGTGTCTGTTTTTTGCCCAAAAATAGAGGAAATTTTTGTGTCCAAAAATAGCGGCCATTTTTGTGTCTGTTTTTTGCCCAAAAATAGAGGCAATTTTTGTGTCTGTTTTTTGCCCAAAAATAGAGGCAATTTTTGTGTCAAAAAATAGAGGCAATTTTTGTGTCTGTTTTTTGCCCCAAAATAGAGGCCATTTTTGTGTCTGTTTTTTGCCCAAAAATAGAGGCAATTTTTGTGTCCAAAAATAGAGGCAATTTTTGTGTCAAAAAATAGAGGCAATTTTTGTGTCCAAAAATAGAGGCAATTTTTTTGTCCAAAAATAGGGGCAATTTTTGTGTTCAAAAATAGAGGCAATTTTTGTGTCCAAAAATAGAGGCAATTTTTGTGTCCAAAAATAGAGGCAATTTTTGTGTCCAAAAATAGCGGCAATTTTTGTGTCCAAAAATAGAGGCAATTTTTGTGTCCAAAAATAGAGGCCATTTTTGTGTCTATTTTTTGCCCAAAAATAGAGGCCATTTTTGTGTCTGTTTTTTGCCCAAAAATAGAGGCAATTTTTGTGTCCAAAAATAGAGGCAATTTTTGTGTCTGTTTTTTGCCCAAAAATAGAGGCCATTTTTGTGTCTGTTTTTTGCCCAAAAATAGAGGCAATTTTTGTGTCTGTTTTTTGCCCAAAAATAGAGGCAATTTTGTGTCCCAAAATAGAGGCAATTTTTGTGTCCAAAAATAGAGGCAATTTTTGTGTCCAAAAATAGAGGCAATTTTTGTGTCCAAAAATAGAGGCAATTTTTGTGTCTGTTTTTTGACCAAAAATAGAGACAATTTTTGTGTCTGTTTTTGTGTCCAAAAATAGAGGCAATTTTTGTGTCCAAAAATAGAGGCAATTTTTGTGTCCAAAAGTAGAGCCCAAAAATAGAGGAAATTTTTTCTGTCCAAAAAAAGAGGCAATTTTTGTGTCCAAAAATAGAGGCAATTTTTGTGTCCAAAAATAGAGGCAATTTTTGTGTCTGTTTTTTGCCCAAAAATAGAGGCCATTTTTGTGTCTGTTTTTTGCCCAAAAATAGAGGCAATTTTGTGTCCAAAAATAGAGGCAATTTTTGTGTCCAAAAATAGAGGCAATTTTTGTGTCTAAAAATAGAGGCCATTTTTGTGTCTGTTTTTTGCCCAAAAATAGAGGCAATTTTTGTGTCCAAAAATAGAGGCAATTTTTGTGTCCAAAAATAGAGGCAATTTTTGTGTCCAAAAATAGAGGCAATTTTTGTGTCCAAAAATAGAGGCAATTTTTGTGTCCAAAAATAGAGGCAATTTTTGTGTCCAAAAATAGAGGCAATTTTTGTGTCCAAAAATAGAGGCAATTTTTGTGTCCAAAAATAGAGGCAATTTTTGTGTCCAAAAATAGAGGCAATTTTTGTGTCCAAAAATAGAGGCAATTTTTGTGTCTGTTTTTTGCCCAAAAATAGAGGCAATTTTTGTGTCTGTTTTTTGCCCAAAAATAGAGGAAATTTTTGTGTCCAAAAATAGCGGCCTTTTTTGTGTCTGTTTTTTGCCCAAAAATAGAGGCAATTTTTGTGTCTGTTTTTTGCCCAAAAATAGAGGCAATTTTTGTGTCCAAAAAAAGGCAATTTTTGTGTCCAAAAATAGAGGCAATTTTTGTGTCCAAAAATAGAGGCAATTTTTGTGTCCAAAAATAGAGGCAATTTTTGTGTCCAAAAATAGAGGCAATTTTTGTGTCCAAAAATAGAGGCAATTTTTGTGTCCAAAAATAGAGGCAATTTTTGTGTCCAAAAATAGAGGCAATTTTTGTGTCTAAAAATAGAGGCCATTTTTGTGTCTGTTTTTTGCCCAAAAATAGAGGCAATTTTTGTGTCCAAAAATAGAGGCAATTTTTGTGTCCAAAAATAGAGGCAATTTTTGTGTCCAAAAATAGAGGCAATTTTTGTGTCCAAAAATAGAGGCAATTTTTGTGTCCAAAAATAGAGGCAATTTTTGTGTCCAAAAATAGAGGCAATTTTTGTGTCCAAAAATAGAGGCAATTTTTGTGTCCAAAAATAGAGGCAATTTTTGTGTCTGTTTTTTGCCCAAAAATAGAGGCCATTTTTGTGTCTGTTTTTTGCCCAAAAATAGAGGCAATTTTTGTGTCCAAAAATAGCGGCCATTTTTGTGTCTGTTTTTTGCCCAAAAATAGAGGCAATTTTTGTGTCTGTTTTTTGCCCAAAAATAGAGGCAATTTTTGTGTCCAAAAATAGAGGCAATTTTTGTGTCTGTTTTTTGCCCAAAAATAGAGGCCATTTTTGTGTCTGTTTTTTGCCCAAAAATAGAGGCAATTTTTGTGTCCAAAAAAAAGGCAATTTTTGTGTCCAAAAATAGAGGCAATTTTTGTGTCTGTTTTTTGCCCAAAAATAGAGGCAATTTTTGTGTCTGTTTTTTGCCCAAAAATAGAGGCAATTTTTGTGTCCAAAAATAGAGGCAATTTTTGTGTCCAAAAATAGAGGCAATTTTTGTGTGCAAAAATAGAGGCAATTTTTGTGTCCAAAAATAGAGGCAATTTTTGTGTCCAAAAATAGAGGCAATTTTTTTGTCCAAAAATAGGGGCAATTTTTGTGTTCAAAAATAGAGGCAATTTTTGTGTCCAAAAATAGAGGCAATTTTTGTGTCCAAAAATAGAGGCAATTTTTGTGTCCAAAATTAGAGCCCAAAAATAGAGGCAATTTTTGTGTCCAAAAAAAGAGGCAATTTTTGTGTCCAAAAATAGAGGCAATTTTTGTGTCCAAAAATAGAGCCCAAAAATAGAGGAAATTTTTGTGTCCAAAAAAAGAGGCAATTTTTGTGTCCAAAAATAGAGGCAATTTTTGTGTCCAAAAATAGAGGCAATTTTTGTGTCTGTTTTTTGCCCAAAAATAGAGGCCATTTTTGTGTCTGTTTTTTGCCCAAAAATAGAGGCAATTTTTGTGTCTGTTTTTTGCCCAAAAATAGAGGCAATTTTGTGTCCAAAAATAGAGGCAATTTTTGTGTCCAAAAATAGAGGCAATTTTTGTGTCTAAAAATAGAGGCCATTTTTGTGTCTGTTTTTTGCCCAAAAATAGAGGCAATTTTCGTGTCCAAAAATAGAGGCAATTTTTGTGTCCCAAAATAGAGGCAATTTTTGTGTCCAAAAATAGAGGCAATTTTTGTGTCCAAAAATAGAGGCAATTTTTGTGTCTGTTTTTTGACCAAAATAGAGACAATTTTTGTGTCTGTTTTTGTGTCCAAAAATAGAGGCAATTTTTGTGTCCAAAAATAGAGGCAATTTTTGTGTCCAAAAATAGAGCCCAAAAATAGAGGCAATTTTTTCTGTCCAAAAAAAGAGGCAATTTTTGTGTCCAAAAATAGAGGCAATTTTTGTGTCCAAAAATAGAGGCAATTTTGTGTCCAAAAATAGAGGCAATTTTTGTGTCCAAAAATAGAGGCAATTTTTGTGTCTGTTTTTTGCCCAAAAATAGAGGCCATTTTTGTGTCTGTTTTATGCCCAAAAATAGAGGCCATTTTTGTGTCTGTTTTTTGCCCAAAAATAGAGGCAATTTTGTGTCCAAAAATAGAGGCAATTTTTGTGTCCAAAAATAGAGGCAATTTTTGTGTCTAAAAATAGAGGCCATTTTTGTGTCTGTTTTTTGCCCAAAAATAGAGGCAATTTTTGTGTCCAAAAATAGAGGCAATTTTTGTGTCCAAAAATAGAGGCAATTTTTGTGTCCAAAAATAGAGGCAATTTTTGTGTCCAAAAATAGAGGCAATTTTTGTGTCCAAAAATAGAGGCAATTTTTGTGTCTGTTTTTTGCCCAAAAATAGAGGCAATTTTTGTGTCTGTTTTTTGCCCAAAAATAGAGGAAATTTTTGTGTCCAAAAATAGCGGCCATTTTTGTGTCTGTTTTTTGCCCAAAAATAGAGGCAATTTTTGTGTCTGTTTTTTGCCCAAAAATAGAGGCAATTTTTGTGTCAAAAAATAGAGGCAATTTTTGTGTCTGTTTTTTGCCCCAAAATAGAGGCCATTTTTGTGTCTGTTTTTTGCCCAAAAATAGAGGCAATTTTTGTGTCCAAAAAAAGGCAATTTTTGTGTCCAAAAATAGAGGCAATTTTTGTGTCCAAAAATAGAGGCAATTTTTGTGTCCAAAAATAGAGGCAATTTTTGTGTCCAAAAATAGAGGCAATTTTTGTGTCCAAAAATAGAGGCAATTTTTGTGTCCAAAAATAGAGGCAATTTTTGTGTCTGTTTTTTGCCCAAAAATAGAGGCAATTTTTGTGTCTGTTTTTTTGCCCAAAAATAGAGGAAATTTTTGTGTCCAAAAATAGCGGCCTTTTTTGTGTCTGTTTTTTGCCCAAAAATAGAGGCAATTTTTGTGTCTGTTTTTTGCCCAAAAATAGAGGCAATTTTTGTGTCTGTTTTTTGCCCAAAAATAGAGGCAATTTTTGTGTCCAAAAAAAAGGCAATTTTTGTGTCCAAAAATAGAGGCAATTTTTGTGTCCAAAAATAGAGGCAATTTTTGTGTCCAAAAATAGAGGCAATTTTTGTGTCCAAAAATAGAGGCAATTTTTGTGTCCAAAAATAGAGGCAATTTTTGTGTCCAAAAATAGAGGCAATTTTTGTGTCTAAAAATAGAGGCCATTTTTGTGTCTGTTTTTTGCCCAAAAATAGAGGCAATTTTTGTGTCCAAAAATAGAGGCAATTTTTGTGTCCAAAAATAGAGGCAATTTTTGTGTCCAAAAATAGAGGCAATTTTTGTGTCCAAAAATAGAGGCAATTTTTGTGTCCAAAAATAGAGGCAATTTTTGTGTCCAAAAATAGAGGCAATTTTTGTGTCTGTTTTTTGCCCAAAAATAGAGGCAATTTTTGTGTCTGTTTTTTGCCCAAAAATAGAGGAAATTTTTGTGTCCAAAAATAGCGGCCATTTTTGTGTCTGTTTTTTGCCCAAAAATAGAGGCAATTTTTGTGTCTGTTTTTTGCCCAAAAATAGAGGCAATTTTTGTGTCTGTTTTTTGCCCAAAAATAGAGGCAATTTTTGTGTCCAAAAAAAAGGCAATTTTTGTGTCCAAAAATAGAGGCAATTTTTGTGTCCAAAAATAGAGGCAATTTTTGTGTCCAAAAATAGAGGCAATTTTTGTGTCCAAAAATAGAGGCAATTTTTGTGTCCAAAAATAGAGGAAATTTTTTTGTCCAAAAATAGAGGCAATTTTTGTGTCTGTTTTTTGACCAAAAATAGAGACAATTTTTGTGTCTGTTTTTGTGTCCAAAAATAGAGGCAATTTTTGTGTCCAAAAATAGAGCCCAAAAAAAGAGGCAATTTTTGTGTCCAAAAATAGAGGCAATTTTTGTGTCCAAAAATAGAGGCAATTTTTGTGTCCAAAAATAGAGGCAATTTTTGTGTCCAAAAATAGAGGCAATTTTTGTGTCCAAAAATAGAGGCAATTTTTGTGTCTGTTTTTTGACCAAAAATAGAGACAATTTTTGTGTCTGTTTTTGTGTCCAAAAATAGAGGCAATTTTTGTGTCCAAAAATAGAGCCCAAAAAAAGAGGCAATTTTTGTGTCCAAAAATAGAGGCAATTTTTGTGTCCAAAAATAGAGGCAATTTTTGTGTCTGTTTTTTGCCCAAAAATAGAGGCCATTTTTGTGTCTGTTTTTTGCCCAAAAATAGAGGCAATTTTTGTGTCCAAAAATAGCGGCCATTTTTGTGTCTGTTTTTTGCCCAAAAATAGAGGCAATTTTTGTGTCTGTTTTTTGCCCAAAAATAGAGGCAATTTTTGTGTCCAAAAATAGAGGCAATTTTTGTGTCTGTTTTTTGCCCAAAAATAGAGGCCATTTTTGTGTCTGTTTTTTGCCCAAAAATAGAGGCAATTTTTGTGTCCAAAAAAAAGGCAATTTTTGTGTCCAAAAATAGAGGCAATTTTTGTGTCTGTTTTTTGCCCAAAAATAGAGGCAATTTTTGTGTCTGTTTTTTGCCCAAAAATAGAGGCAATTTTTGTGTCCAAAAATAGAGGCAATTTTTGTGTCCAAAAATAGAGGCAATTTTTGTGTGCAAAAATAGAGGCAATTTTTGTGTGCAAAAATAGAGGCAATTTTTGTGTCCAAAAATAGAGGCAATTTTTGTGTCCAAAAATAGAGGCAATTTTTTTGTCCAAAAATAGGGGCAATTTTTGTGTTCAAAAATAGAGGCAATTTTTGTGTCCAAAAATAGAGGCAATTTTTGTGTCCAAAAATAGAGGCAATTTTTGTGTCCAAAATTAGAGCCCAAAAATAGAGGCAATTTTTGTGTCCAAAAAAAGAGGCAATTTTTGTGTCCAAAAATAGAGGCAATTTTTGTGTCCAAAAATAGAGCCCAAAAATAGAGGAAATTTTTGTGTCCAAAAAAAGAGGCAATTTTTGTGTCCAAAAATAGAGGCAATTTTTGTGTCCAAAAATAGAGGCAATTTTTGTGTCTGTTTTTTGCCCAAAAATAGAGGCCATTTTTGTGTCTGTTTTTTGCCCAAAAATAGAGGCAATTTTTGTGTCTGTTTTTTGCCCAAAAATAGAGGCAATTTTGTGTCCAAAAATAGAGGCAATTTTTGTGTCCAAAAATAGAGGCAATTTTTGTGTCTAAAAATAGAGGCCATTTTTGTGTCTGTTTTTTGCCCAAAAATAGAGGCAATTTTCGTGTCCAAAAATAGAGGCAATTTTTGTGTCCCAAAATAGAGGCAATTTTTGTGTCCAAAAATAGAGGCAATTTTTGTGTCCAAAAATAGAGGCAATTTTTGTGTCTGTTTTTTGACCAAAATAGAGACAATTTTTGTGTCTGTTTTTGTGTCCAAAAATAGAGGCAATTTTTGTGTCCAAAAATAGAGGCAATTTTTGTGTCCAAAAATAGAGCCCAAAAATAGAGGCAATTTTTTCTGTCCAAAAAAAGAGGCAATTTTTGTGTCCAAAAATAGAGGCAATTTTTGTGTCCAAAAATAGAGGCAATTTTGTGTCTGTTTTTTTGCCCAAAAATAGAGGCCATTTTTGTGTCTGTTTTTTGCCCAAAAATAGAGGCAATTTTGTGTCCAAAAATAGAGGCAATTTTTGTGTCCAAAAATAGAGGCAATTTTTGTGTCTAAAAATAGAGGCCATTTTTGTGTCTGTTTTTTGCCCAAAAATAGAGGCAATTTTTGTGTCCAAAAATAGAGGCAATTTTTGTGTCCAAAAATAGAGGCAATTTTTGTGTCCAAAAATAGAGGCAATTTTTGTGTCCAAAAATAGAGGCAATTTTTGTGTCTGTTTTTTGCCCAAAAATAGAGGCAATTTTTGTGTCTGTTTTTTGCCCAAAAATAGAGGAAATTTTTGTGTCCAAAAATAGCGGCCATTTTTGTGTCTGTTTTTTGCCCAAAAATAGAGGCAATTTTTGTGTCTGTTTTTTGCCCAAAAATAGAGGCAATTTTTGTGTCAAAAAATAGAGGCAATTTTTGTGTCTGTTTTTTGCCCCAAAATAGAGGCCATTTTTGTGTCTGTTTTTTGCCCAAAAATAGAGGCAATTTTTGTGTCCAAAAAAAGGCAATTTTTGTGTCCAAAAATAGAGGCAATTTTTGTGTCCAAAAATAGAGGCAATTTTTGTGTCCAAAAATAGAGGCAATTTTTGTGTCCAAAAATAGAGGCAATTTTTGTGTCCAAAAATAGAGGCAATTTTTGTGTCCAAAAATAGAGGCAATTTTTGTGTCCAAAAATAGAGGCAATTTTTGTGTCTGTTTTTTGACCAAAAATAGAGACAATTTTTGTGTCTGTTTTTGTGTCCAAAAATAGAGGCAATTTTTGTGTCCAAAAATAGAGGCAATTTTTGTGTCCAAAAATAGAGCCCAAAAAAAGAGGCAATTTTTGTGTCCAAAAATGGAGGCAATTTTTGTGTCCAAAAATAGAGGCAATTTTTGTGTCCAAAAATAGAGGCAATTTTTGTGTCTGTTTTTTGCCCAAAAATAGAGGCCATTTTTGTGTCTGTTTTTTGCCCAAAAATAGAGGCAATTTTTGTGTCCAAAAATAGCGGCCATTTTTGTGTCTGTTTTTTGCCCAAAAATAGAGGCAATTTTTGTGTCTGTTTTTTGCCCAAAAATAGAGGCAATTTTTGTGTCCAAAAATAGAGGCAATTTTTGTGTCTGTTTTTTGCCCAAAAATAGAGGCCATTTTTGTGTCTGTTTTTTGCCCAAAAATAGAGGCAATTTTTGTGTCCAAAAATAGAGGCAATTTTTGTGTCCAAAAATAGAGGCAATTTTTGTGTCTTTTTTTTGCCCAAAAATAGAGGCCATTTTTGTGTCTGTTTTTTGCCCAAAAATAGAGGCAATTTTTGTGTCTGTTTTTTGCCCAAAAATAGAGGCAATTTTGTGTCCAAAAATAGAGGCAATTTTTGTGTCCAAAAATAGAGGCAATTTTTGTGTCTAAAAATAGAGGCCATTTTTGTGTCTGTTTTTTGCCCAAAAATAGAGGCAATTTTTGTGTCCAAAAATAGAGGCAATTTTTGTGTCCCAAAATAGAGGCAATTTTTGTGTCCAAAAATAGAGGCAATTTTTGTGTCCAAAAATAGAGGCAATTTTTGTGTCCAAAAATAGAGGCAATTTTTGTGTCTGTTTTTTGACCAAAATAGAGACAATTTTTGTGTCTGTTTTTGTGTCCAAAAATAGAGGCAATTTTTGTGTCCAAAAATAGAGGCAATTTTTGTGTCCAAAAATAGAGCCCAAAAATAGAGGCAATTTTTTCTGTCCAAAAAAAGAGGCAATTTTTGTGTCCAAAAATAGAGGCAATTTTTGTGTCCAAAAATAGAGGCAATTTTGTGTCTGTTTTTTGCCCAAAAATAGAGGCCATTTTTGTGTCTGTTTTTTGCCCAAAAATAGAGGCAATTTTGTGTCCAAAAATAGAGGCAATTTTTGTGTCCAAAAATAGAGGCAATTTTTGTGTCTAAAAATAGAGGCCATTTTTGTGTCTGTTTTTTGCCCAAAAATAGAGGCAATTTTTGTGTCCAAAAATAGAGGCAATTTTTGTGTCCAAAAATAGAGGCAATTTTTGTGTCCAAAAATAGAGGCA
Organism: Daphnia pulicaria; assembly: GCF_021234035.1. NCBI lineage: Eukaryota > Metazoa > Arthropoda > Branchiopoda > Diplostraca > Daphniidae > Daphnia > Daphnia pulicaria. The sequence continues at coordinate 54,266 of NW_025804797.1, forward strand.
ATTTTTGTGTCCAAAAATAGAGGCAATTTTTGTGTCCAAAAATAGAGGCAATTTTTGTGTCCAAAAATAGAGGCAATTTTTGTGTCTGTTTTTTGCCCAAAAATAGAGGCAATTTTTGTGTCTGTTTTTTGCCCAAAAATAGAGGAAATTTTTGTGTCCAAAAATAGCGGCCATTTTTGTGTCTGTTTTTTGCCCAAAAATAGAGGCAATTTTTGTGTCTGTTTTTTGCCCAAAAATAGAGGCAATTTTTGTGTCAAAAAATAGAGGCAATTTTTGTGTCTGTTTTTTGCCCCAAAATAGAGGCCATTTTTGTGTCTGTTTTTTGCCCAAAAATAGAGGCAATTTTTGTGTCCAAAAAAAGGCAATTTTTGTGTCCAAAAATAGAGGCAATTTTTGTGTCCAAAAATAGAGGCAATTTTTGTGTCCAAAAATAGAGGCAATTTTTGTGTCCAAAAATAGAGGCAATTTTTGTGTCCAAAAATAGAGGCAATTTTTGTGTCCAAAAATAGAGGCAATTTTTGTGTCTGTTTTTTGACCAAAAATAGAGACAATTTTTGTGTCTGTTTTTGTGTCCAAAAATAGAGGCAATTTTTGTGTCCAAAAATAGAGGCAATTTTTGTGTCCAAAAATAGAGCCCAAAAAAAGAGGCAATTTTTGTGTCCAAAAATGGAGGCAATTTTTGTGTCCAAAAATAGAGGCAATTTTTGTGTCCAAAAATAGAGGCAATTTTTGTGTCTGTTTTTTGCCCAAAAATAGAGGCCATTTTTGTGTCTGTTTTTTGCCCAAAAATAGAGGCAATTTTTGTGTCCAAAAATAGCGGCCATTTTTGTGTCTGTTTTTTGCCCAAAAATAGAGGCAATTTTTGTGTCTGTTTTTTGCCCAAAAATAGAGGCAATTTTTGTGTCCAAAAATAGAGGCAATTTTTGTGTCTGTTTTTTGCCCAAAAATAGAGGCCATTTTTGTGTCTGTTTTTTGCCCAAAAATAGAGGCAATTTTTGTGTCCAAAAAAAAGGCAATTTTTGTGTCCAAAAATAGAGGCAATTTTTGTGTCTGTTTTTTGCCCAAAAATAGAGGCAATTTTTGTGTCTGTTTTTTGCCCAAAAATAGAGGCAATTTTTGTGTCCAAAAATAGAGGCAATTTTTGTGTCCAAAAATAGAGGCAATTTTTGTGTCTGTTTTTTGCCCCAAAATAGAGGCCATTTTTGTGTCTGTTTTTTGCCCAAAAATAGAGGCAATTTTTGTGTCCAAAAAAAGGCAATTTTTGTGTCCAAAAATAGAGGCAATTTTTGTGTCCAAAAATAGAGGCAATTTTTGTGTCCAAAAATAGAGGCAATTTTTGTGTCCAAAAATAGAGGCAATTTTTGTGTCCAAAAATAGAGGCAATTTTTGTGTCTGTTTTTTGACCAAAAATAGAGACAATTTTTGTGTCTGTTTTTGTGTCCAAAAATAGAGGCAATTTTTGTGTCCAAAAATAGAGGCAATTTTTGTGTCCAAAAATAGAGCCCAAAAAAGAGGCAATTTTTGTGTCCAAAAATGGAGGCAATTTTTGTGTCCAAAAATAGAGGCAATTTTTGTGTCCAAAAATAGAGGCAATTTTTGTGTCTGTTTTTTGCCCAAAAATAGAGGCCATTTTTGTGTCTGTTTTTTGCCCAAAAATAGAGGCAATTTTTGTGTCCAAAAATAGCGGCCATTTTTGTGTCTGTTTTTTGCCCAAAAATAGAGGCAATTTTTGTGTCTGTTTTTTGCCCAAAAATAGAGGCAATTTTTGTGTCCAAAAATAGAGGCAATTTTTGTGTCTGTTTTTTGCCCAAAAATAGAGGCCATTTTTGTGTCTGTTTTTTGCCCAAAAATAGAGGCAATTTTTGTGTCCAAAAAAAAGGCAATTTTTGTGTCCAAAAATAGAGGCAATTTTTGTGTCTGTTTTTTGCCCAAAAATAGAGGCAATTTTTGTGTCTGTTTTTTGCCCAAAAATAGAGGCAATTTTTGTGTCCAAAAATAGAGGCAATTTTTGTGTCCAAAAATAGAGGCAATTTTTGTGTCTGTTTTTTGCCCCAAAATAGAGGCCATTTTTGTGTCTGTTTTTTGCCCAAAAATAGAGGCAATTTTTGTGTCCAAAAAAAGGCAATTTTTGTGTCCAAAAATAGAGGCAATTTTTGTGTCCAAAAATAGAGGCAATTTTTGTGTCCAAAAATAGAGGCAATTTTTGTGTCCAAAAATAGAGGCAATTTTTGTGTCCAAAAATAGAGGCAATTTTTGTGTCCAAAAATAGAGGCAATTTTTGTGTCAAAAAATAGAGGCAATTTTTGTGTCTGTTTTTTGACCAAAAATAGAGACAATTTTTGTGTCTGTTTTTGTGTCCAAAAATAGAGGCAATTTTTGTGTCCAAAAATAGAGGCAATTTTTGTGTCCAAAAATAGAGCCCAAAAAAAGAGGCAATTTTTGTGTCCAAAAATGGAGGCAATTTTTGTGTCCAAAAATAGAGGCAATTTTTGTGTCCAAAAATAGAGGCAATTTTTGTGTCTGTTTTTTGCCCAAAAATAGAGGCCATTTTTGTGTCTGTTTTTTGCCCAAAAATAGAGGCAATTTTTGTGTCCAAAAAAAAGGCAATTTTTGTGTCCAAAAATAGAGGCAATTTTTGTGTCTGTTTTTTGCCCAAAAATAGAGGCAATTTTTGTGTCTGTTTTTTGCCCAAAAATAGAGGCAATTTTTGTGTCCAAAAATAGAGGCAATTTTTGTGTCCAAAAATAGAGGCAATTTTTGTGTCCAAAAATAGAGGCAATTTTTGTGTCCAAAAATAGAGGCAATTTTTGTGTCCAAAAATAGAGGCAATTTTTTTGTCCAAAAATAGAGGCAATTTTTGTGTCCAAAAATAGAGGCAATTTTTGTGTCCAAAATTAGAGCCCAAAAATAGAGGCAATTTTTGTGTCCAAAAAAAGAGGCAATTTTTGTGTCCAAAAATAGAGGCAATTTTTGTGTCCAAAAATAGAGGCAATTTTTGTGTCTGTTTTTTGCCCAAAAATAGAGGCCATTTTTGTGTCTGTTTTTTGCCCAAAAATAGAGGCAATTTTTGTGTCCAAAAATAGCGGCCATTTTTGTGTCTGTTTTTTGCCCAAAAATAGAGGCAATTTTTGTGTCTGTTTTTTGCCCAAAAAAAAAGGCAATTTTTGTGTCCAAAAATAGAGGCAATTTTTGTGTCTGTTTTTTGCCCAAAAATAGAGGCCATTTTTGTGTCTGTTTTTTGCTCAAAAATAGAGGCAATTTTTGTGTCCAAAAAAAAAGGCAATTTTTGTGTCCAAAAATAGAGGCAATTTTTGTGTCTGTTTTTTGCCCAAAAATAGAGGCAATTTTTGTGTCCAAAAATAGAGGCAATTTTTGTGTCCAAAAATAGAGGCAATTTTTGTGTCCAAAAATAGAGGCAATTTTTGTGTCCAAAAATAGAGGCAATTTTTGTGTCCAAAAATAGAGGCAATTTTTGTGTCCAAAAATAGAGGCAATTTTTGTGTCCAAAAATAGAGGCAATTTTTGTGTCTGTTTTTTGCCCAAAAATAGAGGCCATTTTTGTGTCTGTTTTTTGCCCAAAAATAGAGGCAATTTTTGTGTCCAAAAAAAAGGCAATTTTTGTGTCCAAAAATAGAGGCAATTTTTGTGTCTGTTTTTTGCCCAAAAATAGAGGCAATTTTTGTGTCTGTTTTTTGCCCAAAAATAGAGGCAATTTTTGTGTCCAAAAATAGAGGCAATTTTTGTGTCCAAAAATAGAGGCAATTTTTGTGTCCAAAAATAGAGGCAATTTTTGTGTCCAAAAATAGAGGCAATTTTTGTGTCCAAAAATAGAGGCAATTTTTTTGTCCAAAAATAGAGGCAATTTTTGTGTCCAAAAATAGAGGCAATTTTTGTGTCCAAAATTAGAGCCCAAAAATAGAGGCAATTTTTGTGTCCAAAAAAAGAGGCAATTTTTGTGTCCAAAAATAGAGGCAATTTTTGTGTCCAAAAATAGAGGCAATTTTTGTGTCTGTTTTTTGCCCAAAAATAGAGGCCATTTTTGTGTCTGTTTTTTGCCCAAAAATAGAGGCAATTTTTGTGTCCAAAAATAGCGGCCATTTTTGTGTCTGTTTTTTGCCCAAAAATAGAGGCAATTTTTGTGTCTGTTTTTTGCCCAAAAAAAAAGGCAATTTTTGTGTCCAAAAATAGAGGCAATTTTTGTGTCTGTTTTTTGCCCAAAAATAGAGGCCATTTTTGTGTCTGTTTTTTGCTCAAAAATAGAGGCAATTTTTGTGTCCAAAAAAAAAAGGCAATTTTTGTGTCCAAAAATAGAGGCAATTTTTGTGTCTGTTTTTTGCCCAAAAATAGAGGCAATTTTTGTGTCCAAAAATAGAGGCAATTTTTGTGTCCAAAAATAGAGGCAATTTTTGTGTCCAAAAATAGAGGCAATTTTTGTGTCCAAAAATAGAGGCAATTTTTGTGTCCAAAAATAGAGGCAATTTTTGTGTCCAAAAATAGAGGCAATTTTTGTGTCCAAAAATAGAGGCAATTTTTGTGTCTGTTTTTTGCCCAAAAATAGAGGCCATTTTTGTGTCTGTTTTTTGCTCAAAAATAGAGGCAATTTTTGTGTCCAAAAAAAAAGGCAATTTTTGTGTCCAAAAATAGAGGCAATTTTTGTGTCTGTTTTTTGCCCAAAAATAGAGGCAATTTTTGTGTCCAAAAATAGAGGCAATTTTTGTGTCCAAAAATAGAGGCAATTTTTGTGTCCAAAAATAGAGGCAATTTTTGTGTCCAAAAATAGAGGCAATTTTTGTGTCCAAAAATAGAGGCAATTTTTGTGTCCAAAAATAGAGGCAATTTTTGTGTCCAAAAATAGAGGCAATTTTTGTGTCTAAAAATAGAGGCCATTTTTGTGTCTGTTTTTTGCCCAAAAATAGAGGCAATTTTTGTGTCCAAAAATAGAGGCAATTTTTGTGTCCAAAAATAGAGGCAATTTTTGTGTCCAAAAATAGAGGCAATTTTTGTGTCCAAAAAAAGAGGCAATTTTTGTGTCCAAAAATAGAGGCAATTTTTGTGTCTGTTTTTTGCCCAAAAATAGAGGCAATTTTTGTGTCTGTTTTTTGCCCAAAAATAGAGGAAATTTTTGTGTCCAAAAATAGCGGCCATTTTTGTGTCTGTTTTTTGCCCAAAAACTAGAGGCAATTTTTGTGTCTGTTTTTTGCCCAAAAATAGAGGCAATTTTTGTGTCAAAAAATAGAGGCAATTTTTGTGTCTGTTTTTTGCCCCAAAATAGAGGCCATTTTTGTGTCTGTTTTTTGCCCAAAAATAGAGGCAATTTTTGTGTCCAAAAAAAAGGCAATTTTTGTGTCCAAAAATAGAGGCAATTTTTGTGTCCAAAAATAGAGGCAATTTTTGTGTCCAAAAATAGAGGCAATTTTTGTGTCCAAAAATAGAGGCAATTTTTGTGTCCAAAAATAGAGGCAATTTTTGTGTCTGTTTTTTGACCAAAAATAGAGACAATTTTTGTGTCTGTTTTTGTGTCCAAAAATAGAGGCAATTTTTGTGTCCAAAAATAGAGGCAATTTTTGTGTCCAAAAATAGAGGCAATTTTTGTGTCCAAAAATAGAGGCAATTTTTGTGTCTGTTTTTTTGCCCAAAAATAGAGGCCATTTTTGTGTCTGTTTTTTGCCCAAAAATAGAGGCAATTTTTGTGTCCAAAAATAGCGGCCATTTTTGTGTCTGTTTTTTGCCCAAAAATAGAGGCAATTTTTGTGTCTGTTTTTTGCCCAAAAATAGAGGCAATTTTTGTGTCCAAAAATAGAGGCAATTTTTGTGTCTGTTTTTTGCCCAAAAATAGAGGCCATTCTTGTGTCTGTTTTTTGCCCAAAAATAGAGGCAATTTTTGTGTCCAAAAAAAAGGCAATTTTTGTGTCCAAAAATAGAGGCAATTTTTGTGTCTGTTTTTTGCCCAAAAATAGAGGCAATTTTTGTGTCTGTTTTTTGCCCAAAAATAGAGGCAATTTTTGTGTCCAAAAATAGAGGCAATTTTTGTGTCCAAAAATAGAGGCAATTTTTGTCTCCAAAAATAGAGGCAATTTTTTTGTCCAAAAATAGGGGCAATTTTTGTGTCCAAAAATAGAGGCAATTTTTGTGTCCAAAAATAGAGGCAATTTTTGTGTCCAAAAAAAGAGGCAATTTTTGTGTCCAAAAATAGAGGCAATTTTTGTGTCCAAAAATAGAGCCCAAAAATAGAGGCAATCTTTGTGTCCAAAAAAAGAGGCAATTTTTGTGTCCAAAAATAGAGGCAATTTTTGTGTCCAAAAATAGAGGCAATTTTTGTGTCTGTTTTTTGCCCAAAAATAGAGGCCATTTTTGTGTCTGTTTTTTGCCCAAAAATAGAGGCAATTTTTGTGTCCAAAAATAGCGGCCATTTTTGTGTCTGTTTTTTGCCCAAAAATAGAGGCAATTTTTGTGTCTGTTTTTTGCCCGAAAATAGAGGCCATTTTTGTGTCTGTTTTTTGCCCAAAAATAGAGGCAATTTTTGTGTCCAAAAATAGCGGCCATTTTTGTGTCTGTTTTTTGCCCAAAAATAGAGGCAATTTTTGTGTTCAAAAATAGAGGCAATTTTTGTGTCCAAAAATAGAGGCAATTTTTGTGTCCAAAAATAGAGGCAATTTTTGTGTCCAAAAAAAGAGGCAATTTTTGTGTCCAAAAATAGAGGCAATTTTTGTGTCCAAAAATAGGGGCAATTTTTGTGTTCAAAAATAGAGGCAATTTTTGTGTCCAAAAATAGAGGCAATTTTTGTGTCCAAAAATAGAGGCAATTTTTGTGTCCAAAAAAAGAGGCAATTTTTGTGTCCAAAAATAGAGGCAATTTTTGTGTCCAAAAATAGAGCCCAAAAATAGAGGCAATCTTTGTGTCCAAAAAAAGAGGCAATTTTTGTGTCCAAAAATAGAGGCAATTTTTGTGTCCAAAAATAGAGGCAATTTTTGTGTCTGTTTTTTGCCCAAAAATAGAGGCCATTTTTGTGTCTGTTTTTTGCCCAAAAATAGAGGCAATTTTTGTGTCCAAAAATAGCGGCCATTTTTGTGTCTGTTTTTTGCCCAAAAATAGAGGCAATTTTTGTGTCTGTTTTTTGCCCGAAAATAGAGGCCATTTTTGTGTCTGTTTTTTGCCCAAAAATAGAGGCAATTTTTGTGTCCAAAAATAGCGGCCATTTTTGTGTCTGTTTTTTGCCCAAAAATAGAGGCAATTTTTGTGTCTGTTTTTTGCCCAAAAATAGAGGCAATTTTTGTGTCCAAAAATAGAGGCAATTTTTGTGTCTGTTTTTTGCCCAAAAATAAAGGCCATTTTTGTGTCTGTTTTTTGCTCAAAAATAGAGGCAATTTTTGTGTCCAAAAAAAAAGGCAATTTTGTTGTCCAAAAATAGAGGCAATTTTTGTGTCTGTTTTTTGCCCAAAAATAGAGGCAATTTTTGTGTCCAAAAATAGAGGCAATTTTTGTGTCCAAAAATAGAGGCAATTTTTGTGTCCAAAAATAGAGGCAATTTTTGTGTCCAAAAATAGAGGCAATTTTTGTGTCTGTTTTTGCCCAAAAATAGAGGCCATTTTTGTGTCTGTTTTTTACCCAAACATAGATGCAATTTTTGTGTCCAAAAATAGAGACAATTTTTGTGTCCAAAAATAGAGGCAATTTTGGTGTCAAAAAATAGAGGCAATTTTTGTGTCCAAAAATAGAGGCAATTTTTGTGTCTGTTTTTTGCCCAAAAATAGAGGCCATTTTTGTGTCTGTTTTTTGCCCAAAAATAGAGGCAATTTTTGTGTCCAAAAAAAAAGGCAATTTTTGTGTCCAAAAATAGAGGCAATTTTTGTGTCTGTTTTTTGCCCAAAAATAGAGGCAATTTTTGTGTCTGTATTTTGCCCAAAAATAGAGGCAATTTTTGTGTCCAAAAATAGAGGCAAATTTTGTGTCCAAAAATAGAGGCAATTTTTGTGTCCAAAAATAGAGGCAATTTTTGTGTCCAAAAATAGAGGCAATTTTTGTGTCCAAAAATAGAGGCAATTTTTTTGTCCAAAAATAGGGGCAATTTTTGTGTTCAAAAATAGAGGCAATTTTTGTGTCCAAAAATAGAGGCAATTTTTGTGTCCAAAAATAGAGGCAATTTTTGTGTCCAAAATTAGAGCCCAAAAATAGAGGCAATTTTTGTGTCCAAAAAAAGAGGCAATTTTTGTGTCCAAAAATAGAGGCAATTTTTGTGTCCAAAAATAGAGGCAATTTTTGTGTCCAAAAATAGAGGCAATTTTTGTGTCTGTTTTTTGCCCAAAAATAGAGGCCATTTTTGTGTCTGTTTTTTGCCCAAAAATAGAGGCAATTTTTGTGTCCAAAAATAGCGGCCATTTTTGTGTCTGTTTTTTGCCCAAAAATAGAGGCAATTTTTGTGTCTGTTTTTTGCCCAAAAATAGAGGCAATTTTTGTGTCCAAAAATAGAGGCAATTTTTGTGTCTGTTTTTTGCCCAAAAATAGAGGCCATTTTTGTGTCTGTTTTTTGCTCAAAAATAGAGGCAATTTTTGTGTCCAAAAAAAAAGGCAATTTTTGTGTCCAAAAATAGAGGCAATTTTTGTGTCTGTTTTTTGCCCAAAAATAGAGGCAATTTTTGTGTCCAAAAATAGAGGCAATTTTTGTGTCCAAAAATAGAGGCAATTTTTGTGTCCAAAAATAGAGGCAATTTTTGTGTCCAAAAATAGAGGCAATTTTTGTGTCTGTTTTTTGCCCAAAAATAGAGGCCATTTTTGTGTCTGTTTTTTACCCAAAAATAGATGCAATTTTTGTGTCCAAAAATAGAGACAATTTTTGTGTCCAAAAATAGAGGCAATTTTTGTGTCCAAAAATAGAGGCAATTTTTGTGTCCAAAAATAGAGGCAATTTTTGTGTCTGTTTTTTGCCCAAAAATAGAGGCCATTTTTGTGTCTGTTTTTTGCCCAAAAATAGAGGCAATTTTTGTGTCCAAAAAAAAAGGCAATTTTTGTGTCCAAAAATAGAGGCAATTTTTGTGTCTGTTTTTTGCCCAAAAATAGAGGCAATTTTTGTGTCTGTTTTTTGCCCAAAAATAGAGGCTATTTTTGTGTCCAAAAATAGAGGCAATTTTTGTGTCCAAAAATAGAGGCAATTTTTGTGTCCAAAAATAGAGGCAATTTTTGTGTCCAAAAATAGAGGCAATTTTTGTGTCCAAAAATAGAGGCAATTTTTTTGTCCAAAAATAGGGGCAATTTTTGTGTTCAAAAATAGAGGCAATTTTTGTGTCCAAAAATAGAGGCAATTTTTGTGTCCAAAAATAGAGGCAATTTTTGTGTCCAAAATTAGAGCCCAAAAATAGAGGCAATTTTTGTGTCCAAAAACAGAGGCAATTTTTGTGTCCAAAAATAGAGGCAATTTTTGTGTCCAAAAATAGAGGCAATTTCTGTGTCTGTTTTTTGCCCAAAAATAGAGGCCATTTTTGTGTCTGTTTTTTGCCCAAAAATAGAGGCAATTTTTGTGTCCAAAAATAGAGGCAATTTTTGTGTCTGTTTTTTGCCCAAAAATAGAGGCCATTTTTGTGTCTGTTTTTTGCCCAAAAATAGAGGCAATTTTTGTGTCCAAAAAAAAAGGCAATTTTTGTGTCCAAAAATAGAGGCAATTTTTGTGTCTGTTTTTTGCCCAAAAATAGAGGCAATTTTTGTGTCTGTTTTTTGCCCAAAAATAGAGGCTATTTTTGTGTCCAAAAATAGAGGCAATTTTTGTGTCCAAAAATAGAGGCAATTTTTGTGTCCAAAAATAGAGGCAATTTTTGTGTCCAAAAATAGAGGCAATTTTTGTGTCCAAAAATAGAGGCAATTTTTTTGTCCAAAAATAGGGGCAATTTTTGTGTTCAAAAATAGAGGCAATTTTTGTGTCCAAAAATAGAGGCAATTTTTGTGTCCAAAAATAGAGGCAATTTTTGTGTCCAAAATTAGAGCCCAAAAATAGAGGCAATTTTTGTGTCCAAAAAAAGAGGCAATTTTTGTGTCCAAAAATAGAGGCAATTTTTGTGTCCAAAAATAGAGGCAATTTCTGTGTCTGTTTTTTGCCCAAAAATAGAGGCCATTTTTGTGTCTGTTTTTTGCCCAAAAATAGAGGCAATTTTTGTGTCCAAAAATAGCGGCCATTTTTTTGTCTGTTTTTTGCCCAAAAATAGAGGCAATTTTTGTGTCTGTTTTTTGCCCAAAAATAGAGGCAATTTTTGTGTCCAAAAATAGAGGCAATTTTTGTGTCCAAAAATAGAGGCAATTTTTGTGTCCAAAAATAGAGGCAATTTTTGTGTCCAAAAATAAAGGCAATTTTTGTGTCCAAAAATAGAGGCAATTTTTGTGTCCAAAAATAGAGGCAATTTTTGTGTCCAAAAATAGAGGCAATTTTTGTGTCTGTTTTTTGCCCAAAAATAGAGGCCATTTTTGTGTCTGTTTTTTACCAAAATAGTTGCAATTTTTGTGTCCAAAAATAGAGGCAATTTTTGTGTCCAAAAATAGAGGCAATTTTTGTGTCCAAAAATAGAGGCAATTTTTGTGTCTGTTTTTTGCCCAAAAATAGAGGCAATTTTTGTGTCTGTTTTTTGCCCAAAAATAGAGGAAATTTTTGTGTCTGTTTTTTGCCCAAAAATAAAGGCAATTTTTGTGTCTGTTTTTTGCCCAAAAATAGAGGCAATTTTGTGTCAAAAAATAGAGGCAATTTTTGTGTCCAAAAATAGAGGCAATTTTTGTGTCTGTTTTTTGCCCAAAAATAGAGGCCATTTTTGTGTCTGTTTTTTGCCCAAAAATACAGGCAATTTTTGTGTCCAAAAAAAGGCAATTTTTGTGTCCAAAAATAGAGGCAATTTTTGTGTCTGTTTTTTGCCCAAAAATAGAGGCAATTTTTGTGTCCAAAAATAGAGGCAATTTTTGTGTCCAAAAATAGAGGCAATTTTTGTGCCCAAAAATAGAGGCAATTTTTGTGTCCAAAAATAGAGGCAATTTTTGTGTCTGTTTTTTGCCCAAAAATAGAGGCCATTTTTGTGTCCAAAAAAAAGGCAATTTTTGTGTCCAAAAATAGAGGCAATTTTTGTGTCTGTTTTTTGCCCAAAAATAGAGGCAATTTTTGTGTCCAAAAATAGAGGCAATTTTTGTGTCCAAAAAAAAGGCAATTTTTGTGTCCAAAAATAGAGGCAATTTTTGTGTCTGTTTTTTGCCCAAAAATAGAGGCAATTTTTGTGTCCAAAAATAGAGGCAATTTTTGTGTCCAAAAATAGAGGCAATTTTTTTGTCCAAAAATAGGGGCAATTTTTGTGTTCAAAAATAGAGGCAATTTTTGTGTCCAAAAATAGAGGCAATTTTTGTGTCCAAAAATAGAGGCAATTTTTGTGTCCAAAATTAGAGCCCAAAAATAGAGGCAATTTTTGTGTCCAAAAAAAGAGGCAATTTTTGTGTCCAAAAATAGAGGCAATTTTTGTGTCCAAAAATAGAGGCAATTTTTGTGTCCAAAAAAAGAGGCAATTTTTGTGTCTGTTTTTTGCCCAAAAATAGAGGCCATTTTTGTGTCTGTTTTTTGCTCAAAAATAGAGGCAATTTTTGTGTCCAAAAAAAAAAGGCAATTTTTGTGTCCAAAAATAGAGGCAATTTTTGTGTCCAAAAATAGAGGCAATTTTTGTGTCCAAAAATAGAGGCAATTTTTGTGTCCAAAAATAGAGGCAATTTTTGTGCCCAAAAATAGAGGCAATTTTTGTGTCCAAAAATAGCGGCCATTTTTGTGTCTGTTTTTTGCCCAAAAATAGAGGCAATTTTTGTGTCTGTTTTTTGCCCAAAAATAGAGGCAATTTTTGTGTCCAAAAATAGAGGCAATTTTTGTGTCCAAAAATAGAGGCAATTTTTGTGTCTGTTTTTTGCCCAAAAATAGAGGCCATTTTTGTGTCTGTTTTTTGCTCAAAAATAGAGGCAATTTTTGTGTCCAAAAAAAAAAGGCAATTTTTGTGTCCAAAAATAGAGGCAATTTTTGTGTCTGTTTTTTGTCCAAAAATAGAGGCAATTTTTGTGTCCAAAAATAGAGGCAATTTTTGTGTCCAAAAATAGAGGCAATTTTTGTGTCCAAAAATAGAGGCAATTTTTGTGTCCAAAAATAGAGGCAATTTTTGTGTCTGTTTTTTGCCCAAAAATAGAGGCCATTTTTGTGTCTGTTTTTTACCCAAAAATAGATGCAATTTTTGTGTCCAAAAATAGAGACAATTTTTGTGTCCAAAAATAGAGGCAATTTTTGTGTCCAAAAATAGAGGCAATTTTTGTGTCTGTTTTTTGCCCAAAAATAGAGGCCATTTTTGTGTCTGTTTTTTACCCAAAAATAGATGCAATTTTTGTGTCCAAAAATAGAGGCAATTTTTGTGTCCAAAAATAGAGGCAATTTTTGTGTCTGTTTTTTGCCCAAAAATAGAGGCAATTTTTGTGTCTGTTTTTTGCCCAAAAATAGAGGAAATTTTTGTGTCTGTTTTTTGCCCAAAAATAAAGGCAATTTTTGTGTCTGTTTTTTGCCCAAAAATAGAGGCAATTTTGTGTCAAAAAATAGAGGCAATTTTTGTGTCCAAAAATAGAGGCAATTTTTGTGTCTGTTTTTTGCCCAAAAATAGAGGCCATTTTTGTGTCTGTTTTTTGCCCAAAAATACAGGCAATTTTTGTGTCCAAAAAAAGGCAATTTTTGTGTCCAAAAATAGAGGCAATTTTTGTGTCTGTTTTTTGCCCAAAAATAGAGGCAATTTTTGTGTCCAAAAATAGAGGCAATTTTTGTGTCCAAAAATAGAGGCAATTTTTGTGTCCAAAAATAGAGGCAATTTTTGTGTCCAAAAATAGAGGCAATTTTTGTGTCCAAAAATAGAGGCAATTTTTGTGTCTGTTTTTTGCCCAAAAATAGAGGCCATTTTTGTGTCCAAAAAAAAGGCAATTTTTGTGTCCAAAAATAGAGGCAATTTTTGTGTCTGTTTTTTGCCCAAAAATAGAGGCAATTTTTGTGTCCAAAAATAGAGGCAATTTTTGTGTCCAAAAAAAAGGCAATTTTTGTGTCCAAAAATAGAGGCAATTTTTGTGTCTGTTTTTTGCCCAAAAATAGAGGCAATTTTTGTGTCCAAAAATAGAGGCAATTTTTGTGTCCAAAAATAGAGGCAATTTTTTTGTCCAAAAATAGGGGCAATTTTTGTGTTCAAAAATAGAGGCAATTTTTGTGTCCAAAAATAGAGGCAATTTTTGTGTCCAAAAATAGAGGCAATTTTTGTGTCCAAAATTAGAGCCCAAAAATAGAGGCAATTTTTGTGTCCAAAAAAAGAGGCAATTTTTGTGTCCAAAAATAGAGGCAATTTTTGTGTCCAAAAATAGAGGCAATTTTTGTGTCCAAAAAAAGAGGCAATTTTTGTGTCTGTTTTTTGCCCAAAAATAGAGGCCATTTTTGTGTCTGTTTTTTGCTCAAAAATAGAGGCAATTTTTGTGTCCAAAAAAAAAAGGCAATTTTTGTGTCCAAAAATAGAGGCAATTTTTGTGTCCAAAAATAGAGGCAATTTTTGTGTCCAAAAATAGAGGCAATTTTTGTGTCCAAAAATAGAGGCAATTTTTGTGCCCAAAAATAGAGGCAATTTTTGTGTCCAAAAATAGCGGCCATTTTTGTGTCTGTTTTTTGCCCAAAAATAGAGGCAATTTTTGTGTCTGTTTTTTGCCCAAAAATAGAGGCAATTTTTGTGTCCAAAAATAGAGGCAATTTTTGTGTCCAAAAATAGAGGCAATTTTTGTGTCTGTTTTTTGCCCAAAAATAGAGGCCATTTTTGTGTCTGTTTTTTGCTCAAAAATAGAGGCAATTTTTGTGTCCAAAAAAAAAAGGCAATTTTTGTGTCCAAAAATAGAGGCAATTTTTGTGTCTGTTTTTTGTCCAAAAATAGAGGCAATTTTTGTGTCCAAAAATAGAGGCAATTTTTGTGTCCAAAAATAGAGGCAATTTTTGTGTCCAAAAATAGAGGCAATTTTTGTGTCCAAAAATAGAGGCAATTTTTGTGTCTGTTTTTTGCCCAAAAATAGAGGCCATTTTTGTGTCTGTTTTTTACCCAAAAATAGATGCAATTTTTGTGTCCAAAAATAGAGACAATTTTTGTGTCCAAAAATAGAGGCAATTTTTGTGTCCAAAAATAGAGGCAATTTTTGTGTCCAAAAATAGAGGCAATTTTTGTGTCCAAAAATAGAGGCAATTTTTGTGTCTGTTTTTTGCCCAAAAATAGAGGCCATTTTTGTGTCCAAAAAAAAGGCAATTTTTGTGTCCAAAAATAGAGGCAATTTTTGTGTCTGTTTTTTGCCCAAAAATAGAGGCAATTTTTGTGTCCAAAAATAGAGGCAATTTTTGTGTCCAAAAAAAAGGCAATTTTTGTGTCCAAAAATAGAGGCAATTTTTGTGTCTGTTTTTTGCCCAAAAATAGAGGCAATTTTTGTGTCCAAAAATAGAGGCAATTTTTGTGTCCAAAAATAGAGGCAATTTTTTTGTCCAAAAATAGGGGCAATTTTTGTGTTCAAAAATAGAGGCAATTTTTGTGTCCAAAAATAGAGGCAATTTTTGTGTCCAAAAATAGAGGCAATTTTTGTGTCCAAAAATAGAGGCAATTTTTGTGTCCAAAATTAGAGCCCAAAAATAGAGGCAATTTTTGTGTCCAAAAAAAGAGGCAATTTTTGTGTCCAAAAATAGAGGCAATTTTTGTGTCCAAAAATAGAGGCAATTTTTGTGTCCAAAAATAGAGGCAATTTTTGTGTCCAAAAATAGAGGCAATTTTTGTGTCCAAAAATAGAGGCAATTTTTGTGTCTGTTTTTTGCCCAAAAATAGAGGCCATTTTTGTGTCTGTTTTTTACCCAAAAATAGATGCAATTTTTGTGTCCAAAAATAGAGACAATTTTTGTGTCCAAAAATAGAGGCAATTTTTGTGTCCAAAAATAGAGGCAATTTTTGTGTCCAAAAATAGAGGCAATTTTTGTGTCTGTTTTTTGCCCAAAAATAGAGGCCATTTTTGTGTCTGTTTTTTGCCCAAAAATAGAGGCAATTTTTGTGTCCAAAAAAAAAGGCAATTTTTGTGTCCAAAAATAGAGGCAATTTTTGTGTCTGTTTTTTGCCCAAAAATAGAGGCCATTTTTGTGTCTGTTTTTTACCCAAAAATAGATGCAATTTTTGTGTCCAAAAATAGAGACAATTTTTGTGTCCAAAAATAGAGGCAATTTTTGTGTCCAAAAATAGAGGCAATTTTTGTGTCCAAAAATAGAGGCAATTTTTTTGTCCAAAAATAGGGGCAATTTTTGTGTTCAAAAATAGAGGCAATTTTTGTGTCCAAAAATAGAGGCAATTTTTGTGTCCAAAAATAGAGGCAATTTTTGTGTCCAAAATTAGAGCCCAAAAATAGAGGCAATTTTTGTGTCCAAAAAAAGAGGCAATTTTTGTGTCCAAAAATAGAGGCAATTTTTGTGTCCAAAAATAGAGGCAATTTTTGTGTCTGTTTTTTGCCCAAAAATAGAGGCCATTTTTGTGTCTGTTTTTTGCCCAAAAATAGAGGCAATTTTTGTGTCCAAAAATAGCGGCCATTTTTTTGTCTGTTTTTTGCCCAAAAATAGAGGCAATTTTTGTGTCTGTTTTTTGCCCAAAAATAGAGGCAATTTTTGTGTCCAAAAATAGAGGCAATTTTTGTGTCCAAAAATAGAGGCAATTTTTGTGTCCAAAAATAGAGGCAATTTTTGTGTCCAAAAATAGAGGCAATTTTTGTGTCCAAAAATAGAGGCAATTTTTGTGTCTGATTTTTGCCCAAAAATAGAGGCCATTTTTGTGTCTTTTTTTTACCCAAAAATAGTTGCAATTTTTGTGTCCAAAAATAGAGGCAATTTTTGTGTCCAAAAATAGAGGCAATTTTTGTGTCCAAAAATAGAG
Source organism: Daphnia pulicaria (assembly GCF_021234035.1). Lineage (NCBI taxonomy): Eukaryota > Metazoa > Arthropoda > Branchiopoda > Diplostraca > Daphniidae > Daphnia > Daphnia pulicaria. Next base: position 70,214 of record NW_025804797.1, read on the forward strand.
GCAATTTTTGTGTCCAAAAATAGAGGCAATTTTTGTGTCCAAAAATAGAGGCAATTTTTGTGTCTGTTTTTTGCCCAAAAATAGAGGCAATTTTTGTGTCTGTTTTTTGCCCAAAAATAGAGGAAATTTTTGTGTCTGTTTTTTGCCCAAAAATAAAGGCAATTTTTGTGTCTGTTTTTTGCCCAAAAATAGAGGCAATTTTGTGTCCAAAAATAGAGGCGATTTTTGTGTCCAAAAATAGAGGCAATTTTTGTGTCTGAAAATAGAGACAATTTTTGTGTCTGTTTTTTGCCCAAAAATAGAGGCAATTTTTGTGTCTGAAAATAGAGGCAATTTTTGTGTCTGTTTTTTGCCCAAAAATAAAGGCAATTTTTGTGTCTGTTTTTTGCCCAAAAATAGAGGCAATTTTGTGTCAAAAAATAGAGGCAATTTTTGTGTCCAAAAATAGAGGCAATTTTTGTGTCTGAAAATAGAGGCCATTTTTGTGTCTGTTTTTTGCCCAAAAATAGAGGCCATTTTTGTGTCTGTTTTTTGCCCAAAAATAGAGGCAATTTTTGTGTCCAAAAATAGCGGCCATTTTTGTGTCTGTTTTTTGCCCAAAAATAGAGGCAATTTTTGTGTCTGTTTTTTGCCCAAAAATAGAGGCAATTTTTGTGTCCAAAAATAGAGGCAATTTTTGTGTCTGTTTTTTGCCCAAAAATAGAGGCCATTTTTGTGTCTGTTTTTTGCCCAAAAATACAGGCAATTTTTGTGTCCAAAAAAAAGGCAATTTTTGTGTCCAAAAATAGAGGCAATTTTTGTGTCTGTTTTTTGCCCAAAAATAGAGGCAATTTTTGTGTCCAAAAATAGAGGCAATTTTTGTGTCCAAAAATAGAGGCAATTTTTGTGTCCAAAAATAGAGGCAATTTTTGTGTCCAAAAATAGAGGCAATTTTTGTGTCCAAAAATAGAGGCAATTTTTGTGTCCAAAAATAGAGGCAATTTTTGTGTCCAAAAATAGAGGCAATTTTTGTGTCCAAAAATAGAGGCAATTTTTGTGTCTGTTTTTTGCCCAAAAATAGAGGCCATTTTTGTGTCTGTTTTTTACCCAAAAATAGTTGCAATTTTTGTGTCCAAAAATAGAGGCAATTTTTGTGTCCAAAAATAGAGGCAATTTTTGTGTCCAAAAATAGAGGCAATTTTTGTGTCCAAAAATAGAGGCAATTTTTGTGTCCAAAAATAGAGGCAATTTTTGTGTCCAAAAATAGAGGCAATTTTTGTGTCTGTTTTTTGCCCAAAAATAGAGGCAATTTTTGTGTCTGTTTTTTGCCCAAAAATAGAGGAAATTTTTGTGTCTGTTTTTTGCCCAAAAATAAAGGGAATTTTTGTGTCTGTTTTTTGCCCAAAAATAGAGGCAATTTTGTGTCCAAAAATAGAGGCGATTTTTGTGTCCAAAAATAGAGGCAATTTTTGTGTCTGAAAATAGAGGCCATTTTTGTGTCTGTTTTTTGCCCAAAAATAGAGGCAATTTTTGTGTCAAAAAATAGAGGCAATTTTTGTGTCCAAAAATAGAGGCAATTTTTTTGTCCAAAAATAGGGGCAATTTTTGTGTTCAAAAATAGAGGCAATTTTTGTGTCCAAAAATAGAGGCAATTTTTGTGTCCAAAAATAGAGGCAATTTTTGTGTCCAAAAATAGAGGCAATTTTTGTGTCCAAAAATAGAGGCAATTTTTGTGTCCAAAAATAGAGGCAATTTTTGTGTCCAAAAATAGCGGCAATTTTTGTGTCTATTTTTTGCCCAAAAATAGAGGCCATTTTTGTGTCTGTTTTTTGCCCAAAAATAGAGGCAATTTTTGTGTCTGTTTTTTGCCCAAAAATAGAGGCAATTTTGTGTCCAAAAATAGAGGCAATTTTTGTGTCCAAAAATAGAGGCAATTTTTGTGTCTAAAAATAGAGGCCATTTTTGTGTCTGTTTTTTGCCCAAAAATAGAGGCAATTTTTGTGTCCAAAAATAGAGGCAATTTTTGTGTCCAAAAATAGAGGCAATTTTTGTGTCCAAAAATAGAGGCAATTTTTGTGTCCAAAAATAGAGGCAATTTTTGTGTCCAAAAATAGAGGCAATTTTTGTGTCCAAAAATAGAGGCAATTTTTGTGTCCAAAAATAGAGGCAATTTTTGTGTCCAAAAATAGAGGCAATTTTTGTGTCCAAAAATAGAGGCAATTTTTGTGTCTGTTTTTTGCCCAAAAATAGAGGCCATTTTTGTGTCTTTTTTTTACCCAAAAATAGATGCAATTTTTGTGTCCAAAAATAGAGGCAATTTTTGTGTCCAAAAATAGAGGCAATTTTTGTGTCCAAAAATAGAGGCAATTTTTGTGTCCAAAAATAGAGGCAATTTTTGTGTCAAAAAATAGAGGCAATTTTTGTGTCCAAAAATAGAGGCAATTTTTGTGTCCAAAAATAGAAGCAATTTTTGTGTCTGTTTTTTGCCCAAAAATAGAGGAAATTTTTGTGTCTGTTTTTTGCCCAAAAATAAAGGCAATTTTTGTGTCTGTTTTTTGCCCAAAAATAGAGGCAATTTTGTGTCCAAAAATAGAGGCGATTTTTGTGTCCAAAAATAGAGGCAATTTTTGTGTCAAAAAATAGAGGCAATTTTTGTGTCCAAAAATAGAGGCAATTTTTTTGTCCAAAAATAGGGGCAATTTTTGTGTTCAAAAATAGAGGCAATTTTTGTGTCCAAAAATAGAGGCAATTTTTGTGTCCAAAAATAGAGGCAATTTTTGTGTCCAAAAATAGAGGCAATTTTTGTGTCCAAAAATAGCGGCAATTTTTGTGTCTGTTTTTTGCCCAAAAATAGAGGCAATTTTTGTGTCTGTTTTTTGCCCAAAAATAGAGGCAATTTTTGTGTCTGTTTTTTGCCCAAAAATAGAGGCAATTTTTGTGTCTGTTTTTTGCCCGAAAATAGAGGCAATTTTTGTGTACAAAATTAGATTCAATTTTTGTGTCCAAAAATAGCGGCAATTTTTGTGTCCAAAAAAAGAGGCAATTTTTGTGTCCAAAAATCGAGGCAATTTTTGTGTCTATTTTTTGCCCAAAAATAGAGGCCATTTTTGTGTCTGTTTTTTGCCCAAAAATAGAGGCAATTTTTGTGTCCAAAAATAGAGGCAATTTTTGTGTCCAAAAATAGAGCCCAAAAATAGAGGCAATTTTTGTGTCCAAAAAAAGAGGCAATTTTTGTGTCCAAAAATAGAGGCAATTTTTGTGTCCAAAAATAGAGGCAATTTTTGTGTCTGTTTTTTGCCCAAAAATAGAGGCCATTTCTGTGTCTGTTTTTTGCCCAAAAATAGAGGCAATTTTTGTGTCCAAAAATAGCGGCCATTTTTGTGTCTGTTTTTTGCCCAAAAATAGAGGCAATTTTTGTGTCTGTTTTTTGCCCAAAAATAGAGGCAATTTTTGTGTCCAAAAATAGAGGTAATTTTTGTGTCTGTTTTTTGCCCAAAAATAGAGGCCATTTTTGTGTCTGTTTTTTGCCCAAAAATAGAGGCAATTTTTGTGTCCAAAAAAAAAGGCAATTTTTGTGTCCAAAAATAGAGGCAATTTTTGTGTCTGTTTTTTGCCCAAAAATAGAAGCAATTTTTGTGTCCAAAAATAGAGGCAATTTTTGTGTCCAAAAATAGAGGCAATTTTTGTGTCCAAAAATAGAGGCAATTTTTGTGTCCAAAAATAGAGGCAATTTTTGTGTCCGAAAATAGAGGCAATTTTTGTGTCCAAAAATAGAGGCAATTTTTGTGTCCAAAAATAGAGGCAATTTTTGTGTTTGTTTTTTGCCCAAAAATAGAGGCCATTTTTGTGTCTGTTTTTTGCCCAAAAATAGAGGCAATTTTTGTGTCCAAAAAAAAGGCAATTTTTGTGTCCAAAAATAGAGGCAATTTTTGTGTCTGTTTTTTGCCCAAAAATAGAAGCAATTTTTGTGTCCAAAAATAGAGGCAATTTTTGTGTCCAAAAATAGAGGCAATTTTTGTGTCCAAAAATAGAGGCAATTTTTGTGTCCAAAAATAGAGGCAATTTTTGTGTCCAAAAATAGAGGCAATTTTTGTGTCTGTTTTTTGTCCAAAAATAGAGGCCATTTTTGTGTCTGTTTTTTGCCCAAAAATAGATGCAATTTTTGTGTCCAAAAATAGAGGCAATTTTTGTGTCCAAAAATAGAGGCAATTTTTGTGTCCAAAAATAGAGGCAATTTTTGTGTCCAAAAATAGAGGCAATTTTTGTGTCTGTTTTTTGCCCAAAAATAGAGGCAATTTTTGTGTCTGTTTTTTGCCCAAAAATAGAGGCAATTTTTGTGTCTGTTTTTTGCCCAAAAATAGAAGCAATTTTTGTGTCCAAAAATAGAGGCAATTTTTGTGTCCAAAAATAGAGGCAATTTTTGTGTCCAAAAATAGAGGCAATTTTTGTGTCTGTTTTTTGTCCAAAAATAGAGGCCATTTTTGTGTCTGTTTTTTGCCCAAAAATAGATGCAATTTTTGTGTCCAAAAATAGAGGCAATTTTTGTGTCCAAAAATAGAGGCAATTTTTGTGTCCAAAAATAGAGGCAATTTTTGTGTCTGTTTTTTGCCCAAAAATAGAGGCAATTTTTGTGTCTGTTTTTTGCCCAAAAATAGAGGAAATTTTTGTGTCTGTTTTTTGCCCAAAAATAGAAGCAATTTTTGTGTCCAAAAATAGAGGCAATTTTTGTGTCCAAAAATAGAGGCAATTTTTGTGTCCAAAAATAGAGGCAATTTTTGTGTCCAAAAATAGAGGCAATTTTTGTGTCCAAAAATAGAGGCAATTTTTGTGTCCAAAAATAGAGGCAATTTTTGTGTCCAAAAATAGAGGCAATTTTTGTGTCTGTTTTTTGTCCAAAAATAGAGGCCATTTTTGTGTCTGTTTTTTGCCCAAAAATAGATGCAATTTTTGTGTCCAAAAATAGAGGCAATTTTTGTGTCCAAAAATAGAGGCAATTTTTGTGTCCAAAAATAGAGGCAATTTTTGTGTCCAAAAATAGAGGCAATTTTTGTGTCTGTTTTTTGCCCAAAAATAGAGGCAATTTTTGTGTCTGTTTTTTGCCCAAAAATAGAGGAAATTTTTGTGTCTGTTTTTTGCCCAAAAATAAAGGCAATTTTTGTGTCTGTTTTTTGCCCAAAAATAGAGGCAATTTTTGTGTCCAAAAATAGAGGCAATTTTCGTGTCCAAAAATAGAGGCAATTTTTGTGTCCAAAAATAGAGGCAATTTTTGTGTCCAAAAATAGAGGCAATTTTTGTGTCCAAAAATATAGGCAATTTTTGTGTCCAAAAAAAGAGGCAATTTTTTCGTCCAAAAATAGAGGCAATCTTTGTGTCCAAAAATAGAGGCAATTTTTTCGTCCAAAAATAGAGGCAATTTTTTCGTCCAAAAATAGAGGCAATTTTTGTGTCCAAAAATAGAGGCAATTTTTGTGTCTGTTTTTTGCCCAAAAAGAGAGGCAATTTTTGTGTCCAAAAAAAAGAGGAAATTTTTGTGTCTGTTTTTTGCCCAAAAATAGATGCAATTTTTCTGTCTGTTTTTTGCCCAAAATAGAGGCCATTTTTGTGTCTTTTTTCGCCCAAAAATAGAGGCAATTTTTGTGTCCAAAAATAGAGGCAATTTTTGTGTCCAAAAATAGAGGCAATTTTTGTGTCCAAAAATAGAGGCAATTTTTGTGTCCAAAAATAGCGGCAATTTTTGTGTCCAAAAATAGAGGCAATTTTTGTGTCCAAAAATAGAGGCAATTTTTGTGTCTATTTTTTGCCCAAAAATAGAGGCCATTTTTGTGTCTGTTTTTTTCCCAAAAATAGAGGCAATTTTTGTGTCCAAAAATAGAGGCAATTTTTGTGTCTGTTTTTTGCCCAAAAATAGAGGCCATTTTTGTGTCTGTTTTTTGCCCAAAAATAGAGGCAATTTTTGTGTCTGTTTTTTGCCCAAAAATAGAGGCAATTTTGTGTCCAAAAATAGAGGCAATTTTTGTGTCCAAAAATAGAGGCAATTTTTGTGTCCAAAAATACAGGCAATTTTTGTGTCCAAAAATACAGGCAATTTTTGTGTCCAAAAAAAGGAGCAATTTTTTCGTCCAAAAATAGAGGCAATCTTTGTGTCCAAAAATAGAGGCAATTTTTTCGTCCAAAAATAGAGGCAATTTTTTCGTTCAAAAATAGAGGCAATTTTTGTGTCCAAAAATAGAGGCAATTTTTGTGTCCAAAAATAGAGGCAATTTTTGTGTCTATTTTTTGCCCAAAAATAGAGGCCATTTTTGTGTCTGTTTTTTTCCCAAAAATAGAGGCAATTTTTGTGTCTGTTTTTTGCCCAAAAATAGAGGCCATTTTTGTGTCTGTTTTTTGCCCAAAAATAGAGGCAATTTTTGTGTCTGTTTTTTGCCCAAAAATAGAGGCAATTTTGTGTCCAAAAATAGAGGCAATTTTTGTGTCCAAAAATAGAGGCAATTTTTGTGTCCAAAAATACAGGCAATTTTTGTGTCCAAAAATACAGGCAATTTTTGTGTCCAAAAAAAGGAGCAATTTTTTCGTCCAAAAATAGAGGCAATCTTTGTGTCCAAAAATAGAGGCAATTTTTTCGTCCAAAAATAGAGGCAATTTTTTCGTTCAAAAATAGAGGCAATTTTTGTGTCCAAAAATAGAGGCAATTTTTGTGTCTGTTTTTTGCCCAAAAATAGAGGCAATTTTTGTGTCTGTTTTTTGCCCAAAAGTAGAGGCAATTTTTGAGCCCAAAAATAGAGGCAATTTTTGTGCCCAAAAATAGAGGCAATTTTTGTGTCCAAAAATAGAGGCAATTTTTGTGCCCAAAAATAGAGGCAATTTTTGTGCCCAAAAATAGAGGCAATTTTTGTGTCCAAAAATAGAGGCAATTTTTGTGTCTATTTTTTGCCCAAAAATAGAGGCCATTTTTGTGTCTGTTTTTTGCCCAAAAATAGAGGCAATTTTTGTGTCTGTTATTTGCCCAAAAATAAAGGCAATTTTTGTGTCTGTTTTTTGCCCAAAAATAGAGGCAATTTTTGTGTCTGTTTTTTGCCCAAAAATAGAGGCAATTTTTGTGTCCAAAAATAGAGGCAATTTTTGTGTCCAAAAATAGAGGCAATTTTTGTGTCCAAAAATAGAGGCAATTTTTGTGTCCAAAAATAGAGGCAATTTTTGTGTCTGTTTTTTGCCCAAAAATAGAGGCCATTTTTGTGTCTGTTTTTTGCCCAAAAATAGAGGCAATTTTTGTGTCCAAAAATAGAGGTTTTTGTGTGTGTTTTTTGCCCAAAAATAGAGGCAATTTTTGTGTCTGTTTTTTGCCCAAAAGTAGAGGCAATTTTTGTGTCCAAAAATAAAGGCAATTTTTGTGCCCAAAAATAGAGGCAATTTTTGTGCCCAAAAATAGAGGCAATTTTTGTGTCCAAAAATAGAGGTTTTTGTGTCTGTTTTTTGCCCAAAAATAGAGGCAATTTTTGTGTCTGTTTTTTGCCCAAAAGTAGAGGCAATTTTTGTGTCCAAAAATAGAGGCAATTTTTGTGCCCAAAAATAGAGGCAATTTTTGTGCCCAAAAATAGAGGCAATTTTTGTGTCCAAAAATAGAGGCAATTTTTGTGTCCAAAAATAGAGGTTTTTGTGTCTGTTTTTTGCCCTAAAATAGAGGCAATTTTTGTGTCTGTTTTTTGCCCAAAAGTAGAGGCAATTTTTGTGCCCAAAAATAGAGGCAATTTTTGTGCCCAAAAATAGAGGCAATTTTTGTGCCCAAAAATAGAGGCAATTTTTGTGTCCAAAAATAGAGGCAATTTTTGTGTCTATTTTTTGCCCAAAAATAGAGGCCATTTTTGTGTCTGTTTTTTGCCCAAAAATAGAGGCAATTTTTGTGTCTGTTATTTGCCCAAAAATAAAGGCAATTTTTGTGTCTGTTTTTTGCCCAAAAATAGAGGCAATTTTTGTGTCTGTTTTTTGCCCAAAAATAGAGGCCATTTTTGTGTCTGTTTTTTGCCCAAAAAAAGAGGCAATTTTTGTGTCTGTTTTTTGCCCAAAAATAGAGGCAATTTTTGTGTCTATTTTTTGCCCAAAAATAGAGGCAATTTTTGTGTCCAAAAATAGAGGCAATTTTTGTGTCCAAAAATAGAGGCAATTTTTGTGTCCAAAAATAGTGGCAATTTTTGTGTCCAAAAATAGAGGCAATTTTTGTGTCCAAAAATATAGGCAATTTTTGTGTCCAAAAAAAGAGGCAATTTTTTCGTCCAAAAATAGAGGCAATCTTTGTGTCCAAAAATAGAGGCAATTTTTTCGTCCAAAAATAGAGGCAATTTTTTCGTCCAAAAATAGAGGCAATTTTTGTGTCCAAAAATAGAGGCAATTTTTGTGTCTGTTTTTTGCCCAAAAAGAGAGGCAATTTTTGTGTCCAAAAATAGAGGAAATTTTTGTGTCTGTTTTTTGCCCAAAAATAGATGCAATTTTTCTGTTTGTTTTTTGCCCAAAATAGAGGCCATTTTTGTGTCTTTTTTTCGCCCAAAAATAGAGGCAATTTTTGTGTCCAAAAATAGAGGCAATTTTTGTGTCCAAAAATAGAGGCAATTTTTGTGTCCAAAAATAGAGGCAATTTTTGTGTCCAAAAATAGCGGCAATTTTTGTGTCCAAAAATAGAGGCAATTTTTGTGTCCAAAAATAGAGGCAATTTTTGTGTCTATTTTTTGCCCAAAAATAGAGGCCATTTTTGTGTCTGTTTTTTGCCCAAAAATAGAGGCAATTTTTGTGTCCAAAAATAGAGGCAATTTTTGTGTCCAAAAATAGAGGCAATTTTTGTGTCTGTTTTTTGCCCAAAAATAGAGGCCATTTTTGTGTCTGTTTTTTGCCCAAAAATAGAGGCAATTTTTGTGTCTGTTTTTTGCCCAAAAATAGAGGCAATTTTGTGTCCAAAAATAGAGGCAATTTTTGTGTCCAAAAATAGAGGCAATTTTTGTGTCCAAAAATACAGGCAATTTTTGTGTCCAAAAATACAGGCAATTTTTTGTGTCCAAAAAAAGGAGCAATTTTTTCGTCCAAAAATAGAGGCAATCTTTGTGTCCAAAAATAGAGGCAATTTTTTCGTCCAAAAATAGAGGCAATTTTTTCGTTCAAAAATAGAGGCAATTTTTGTGTCCAAAAATAGAGGCAATTTTTGTGTCTGTTTTTTGCCCAAAAATAGAGGCAATTTTTGTGTCTGTTTTTTGCCCAAAAGTAGAGGCAATTTTTGTGTCCAAAAATAGAGGCAATTTTTGAGCCCAAAAATAGAGGCAATTTTTGTGCCCAAAAATAGAGGCAATTTTTTTGTCCAAAAATAGAGGCAATTTTTGTGCCCAAAAATAGAGGCAATTTTTGTGCCCAAAAATAGACGCAATTTTTGTGTCCAAAAATAGAGGCAATTTTTGTGTCTATTTTTTGCCCAAAAATAGAGGCCATTTTTGTGTCTGTTTTTTGCCCAAAAATAGAGGCAATTTTTGAGTCTGTTATTTGCCCAAAAATAAAGGCAATTTTTGTGTCTGTTTTTTGCCCAAAAATAGAGGCAATTTTTGTGTCTGTTTTTTGCCCAAAAATAGAGGCAATTTTTGTGTCCAAAAATAGAGGCAATTTTTGTGTCCAAAAATAGAGGCAATTTTTGTGTCCAAAAATAGAGGCAATTTTTGTGTCCAAAAATAGAGGCAATTTTTGTGTCTGTTTTTTGCCCAAAAATAGAGGCCATTTTTGTGTCTGTTTTTTGCCCAAAAATAGAGGCAATTTTTGTGTCCAAAAATAGAGGTTTTTGTGTCTGTTTTTTGCCCAAAAATAGAGGCAATTTTTGTGTCTGTTTTTTGCCCAAAAGTAGAGGCAATTTTTGTGTCCAAAAATAAAGGCAATTTTTGTGCCCAAAAATAGAGGCAATTTTTGTGCCCAAAAATAGAGGCAATTTTTGTGTCCAAAAATAGAGGCAATTTTTGTGCCCAAAAATAGAGGCAATTTTTGTGCCCAAAAATAGAGGCAATTTTTGTGTCCAAAAATAGAGGCAATTTTTGTGTCTATTTTTTGCCCAAAAATAGAGGCCATTTTTGTGTCTGTTTTTTGCCCAAAAATAGAGGCAATTTTTGTGTCTGTTTTTTGCCCAAAAATAGAGGCAATTTTTGTGTCCAAAAATAGAGGCAATTTTTGGGTCCAAAAATAGAGGCAATTTTTGTGTCTGTTTTTTGCCCAAAAATAGAGGCAATTTTTGTGTCTGTTTTTTGCCCAAAAATAGAGGCAATTTTTGTGTCTGTTTTTTGCCCAAAAATAGAGGCCATTTTTGTGTCTGTTTTTTGCCCAAAAAAAGAGGCAATTTTTGTGTCTGTTTTTTGCCCAAAAATAGAGGCAATTTTTGTGTCCAAAAATAGAGGCAATTTTTGTGTCCAAAAATAGAGGCAATTTTTGGGTCCAAAAATAGAGGCAATTTTTGTGTCTGTTTTTTGCCCAAAAATAGAGGCAATTTTTGTGTCTGTTTTTTGCCCAAAAATAGAGGCAATTTTTGTGTCTGTTTTTTGCCCAAAAATAGAGGCAATTTTTGTGTCCAAAAATAGAGGCAATTTTTGTGTCCAAAAATAGAGGCAATTTTTGTGTCTGTTTTTTTGCCCAAAAATAGAGGCCATTTTTGTGTCTGTTTTTTGCCCAAAAATAGAGGCAATTTTTGTGTCCAAAAATAGAGGCAATTTTTGTGTTGGTTTTTTGCCCAAAAATAGAGGCAATTTTTGTGTCTGTTTTTTGCCCAAAAATAGAGGAAATTTTTGTGTCTGTTTTTTGCCGAAAAATAGAGGCAATTTTTGTGTCCAAAAATAGAGGCAATTTTTGTGTCTGTTTTTTGCCCAAAAATAGAGGCCATTTTTGTGTCCAAAAATAGAGGCAATTTTTGTGTCCAAAAATAGAGGCAATTTTTGTGTTTGTTTTTTGCCCAAAAATTGAGGCAATTTTTGTGTCTGTTTTTTGCCCAAAAATAGAGGCAATTTCTGTGTCTGTTTTTTGCCCAAAAATAGAGGCAATTTTTGTGTCCAAAAATAGAGGCAATTTTTGTGTCCAAAAATAGAGGCAATTTTTGTGTCCAAAAATAGAGGCAATTTTTGTGTCCAAAAATAGAGGCAATTTTTGTGTCCAAAAATAGAGGCAATTTTTGTGTCCAAAAATAGAGGCAATTTTTGTGTCTGTTTTTTGCCCAAAAATAGAGGCAATTTTTGTGTCTGTTTTTTGCCCAAAAATAGAGGCCATTTTTGTGTCTGTTTTTTGCCCAAAAATAGAGGCAATTTTTGTGTCAAAAAATAGAGGCAATTTTTGTGTCCAAAAATAGAGGCAATTTTTGTGTTTGTTTTTTGCCCAAAAATAGAGGCAATTTTTGAATCTGTTTTTTGCCCAAAAATAGAGGCAATTTTTGTGTCTGTTTTTTGCCCAAAAATAGAGGCAATTTTTGTTTCCAAAAATAGAGGCAATTTTTGAATCTGTTTTTTGCCCAAAAATAGAGGCAATTTTTGTGTCTGTTTTTTGCCCAAAAATAGAGGCAATTTTTGTGTCCAAAAATAGAGGCAATTTTTGTGTCCAAAAATAGAGGCAATTTTTGTGTCCAAAAATAGAGGCAATTTTTGTGTCCAAAAATAAAGGCAATTTTTGTGTCCAAAAATAGAGGCAATTTTTGTGTCTGTTTTTTGCCCAAAAATAGAGGCAATTTTTGTGTCTGTTTTTTGCCCAAAAATAGAGGCAATTTCTGTGTCTGTTTTTTGCCCAAAAATAGAGGCAATTTTTGTGTCCAAAAATAGAGGCAATTTTTGTGTCCAAAAATAGAGGCAATTTTTGTGTTTGTTTTTTGCCCAAAAATTGAGGCAATTTTTGTGTCTGTTTTTTGCCCAAAAATAGAGGCAATTTCTGTGTCTGTTTTTTGCCCAAAAATAGAGGCAATTTTTGTGTCCAAAAATAGAGGCAATTTTTGTGTCCAAAAATAGAGGCAATTTTTGTGTCCAAAAATAGAGGCAATTTTTGTGTCCAAAAATAGAGGCAATTTTTGTGTCCAAAAATAGAGGCAATTTTTGTGTCCAAAAATAGAGGCAATTTTTGTGTCCAAAAATAGAGGCAATTTTTGTGTCCAAAAATAGAGGCAATTTTTGTGTCCAAAAATAAAGGCAATTTTTTTGTCCAAAAATAGAGGCAATTTTTGTGTCCAAAAATAGAGGCAATTTTTGTGTCTGTTTTTTGCCCAAAACCAGAGGCAATTTTTGTGTCTGTTTTTTGCCCAAAAATAGAGGCAATTTTTGTGTCTGTTTTTTGCCCAAAAATAGAGGAAATTTTTGTGTCTGTTATTTGCCCAAAAATAAAGGCAATTTTTGTGTCTGTTTTTTGCCAAAAAATAGAGGCCATTTTTGTGTCTGTTTTTTGCCCAAAAATAGAGGCAATTTTTGTGTCTGATTTTTGCCCAAAAATAGAGGCAATTTTTGTGTCCAAAAATATAGGCAATTTTTGTGTCCAAAAATAGAGGCAATTTTTGTGTCCAAAAATAGAGGCAATTTTTGTGTCTGTTTTTTGCCCAAAAATAGAGGCAATTTTTGTATCCAAAAATAGAGGTTTTTGTGTCTGTTTTTTGCCCAAAAATAGAGGCAATTTTTGTGTCTGTTTTTTGCCCAAAAATAGAGGCAATTTTTGTGTCCAAAAATAGAGGCAATTTTTGTGTCCAAAAATAGAGGCAATTTTTGTGTCCAAAAATAGAGGCAATTTTTGTGTCCAAAAATAGAGGCAATTTTTGTGTCCAAAAATAAAGGCAATTTTTGTGTCCAAAAATAGAGGCAATTTTTGTGTCTGTTTTTTGCCCAAAAATAGAGGCAATTTTTGTGTCTGTTTTTTGCCCAAAAATAGAGGCAATTTTTGTGTCTGTTTTTTGCCCAAAAATAGAGGCAATTTTTGTGTCCAAAAATAGAGGCCATTTTTGTGTCCAAAAATAGAGGCAATTTTTGTGTCCAAAAATAGAGGCAATTTTTGTGTTTGTTTTTTGCCCAAAAATTGAGGCAATTTTTGTGTCTGTTTTTTGCCCAAAAATAGAGGCAATTTCTGTGTCTGTTTTTTGCCCAAAAATAGAGGCAATTTTTGTGTCCAAAAATAGAGGCAATTTTTGTGTCCAAAAATAGAGGCACTTTTTGTGTCCAAAAATAGAGGCAATTTTTGTGTCCAAAAATAGAGGCAATTTTTGTGTCCAAAAATAAAGGCAATTTTTGTGTCCAAAAATAGAGGCAATTTTTGTGTCTGTTTTTTGCCCAAAAATAGAGGCAATTTTTGTGTCTGTTTTTTGCCCAAAAATAGAGGCAATTTTTGTGTCTGTTTTTTGCCCAAAAATAGAGGCAATTTTTGTGTCCAAAAATAGAGGCAATTTTTGTGTCCAAAAATAGAGGCAATTTTTGTGTCCAAAAATAGAGGCAATTTTTGTGTCCAAAAATAGAGGCAATTTTTGTGTCCAAAAATAGAGGCAATTTTTGTGTCCAAAAATAGAGGCAATTTTTGTGTCCAAAAATAGAGGCAATTTTTGTGTCCAAAAATAGAGGCAATTTTTGTGTCCAAAAATAAAGGCAATTTTTTTGTCCAAAAATAGAGGCAATTTTTGTGTCCAAAAATAGAGGCAATTTTTGTGTCTGTTTTTTGCCCAAAACCAGAGGCAATTTTTGTGTCTGTTTTTTGCCCAAAAATAGAGGCAATTTTTGTGTCTGTTTTTTGCCCAAAAATAGAGGAAATTTTTGTGTCTGTTATTTGCCCAAAAATAAAGGCAATTTTTGTGTCTGTTTTTTGCCAAAAAATAGAGGCCATTTTTGTGTCTGTTTTTTGCCCAAAAATAGAGGCAATTTTTGTGTCTGATTTTTGCCCAAAAATAGAGGCAATTTTTGTGTCCAAAAATATAGGCAATTTTTGTGTCCAAAAATAGAGGCAATTTTTGTGTCCAAAAATAGAGGCAATTTTTGTGTCTGTTTTTTGCCCAAAAATAGAGGCAATTTTTGTATCCAAAAATAGAGGTTTTTGTGTCTGTTTTTTGCCCAAAAATAGAGGCAATTTTTGTGTCTGTTTTTTGCCCAAAAATAGAGGCAATTTTTGTGTCCAAAAATAGAGGCAATTTTTGTGTCCAAAAATAGAGGCAATTTTTGTGTCTGTTTTTTGCCCAAAAATAGAGGCAATTTTTGTGTCTGTTTTTTGCCCAAAAATAGAGGCCATTTTTGTGTCTGTTTTTTGCCCAAAAAAAGAGGCAATTTTTGTGTCTGTTTTTTGCCCAAAAATAGAGGCAATTTTTGTGTCTGTTTTTTGCCCAAAAATAGAGGCAATTTTTGTGTCCAAAAATAGAGGCAATTTTTGTGTCCAAAAATAGAGGCAATTTTTGTGTCCAAAAATATAGGCAATTTTTGTGTCCAAAAATAGAGGCAATTTTTGTGTCCAAAAATAGAGGCAATTTTTGTGTCCAAAAATAGAGGCAATTTTTGTGTCTGTTTTTTGCCCAAAAATAGAGGCAATTTTTGTGTCCAAAAATAGAGGTTTTTGTGTCTGTTTTTTGCCCAAAAATAGAGGCAATTTTTGTGTCCAAAAATAGAGGCAATTTTTGTGTCCAAAAATAGAGGCAATTTTTGTGTCCAAAAATAGAGGCAATTTTTGTGTCCAAAAATAGAGGCAATTTTTGTGTCCAAAAATAGAGGCAATTTTTGTGTCCAAAAATAGAGGCAATTTTTGTGTCCAAAAATAAAGGCAATTTTTTTGTCCAAAAATAGAGGCAATTTTTGTGTCCAAAAATAGAGGCAATTTTTGTGTCTGTTTTTTGCCCAAAACCAGAGGCAATTTTTGTGTCTGTTTTTTGCCCAAAAATAGAGGCAATTTTTGTGTCTGTTTTTTGCCCAAAAATAGAGGAAATTTTTGTGTCTGTTATTTGCCCAAAAATAAAGGCAATTTTTGTGTCTGTTTTTTGCCAAAAAATAGAGGCCATTTTTGTGTCTGTTTTTTGCCCAAAAATAGAGGCAATTTTTGTGTCTGATTTTTGCCCAAAAATAGAGGCAATTTTTGTGTCCAAAAATATAGGCAATTTTTGTGTCCAAAAATAGAGGCAATTTTTGTGTCCAAAAATAGAGGCAATTTTTGTGTCTGTTTTTTGCCCAAAAATAGAGGCAATTTTTGTATCCAAAAATAGAGGTTTTTGTGTCTGTTTTTTGCCCAAAAATAGAGGCAATTTTTGTGTCTGTTTTTTGCCCAAAAATAGAGGCAATTTTTGTGTCCAAAAATAGAGGCAATTTTTGTGTCTGTTTTTTGCCCAAAAATAGAGGCAATTTTTGTGTCTGTTTTTTGCCCAAAAATAGAGGCCATTTTTGTGTCTGTTTTTTGCCCAAAAAAAGAGGCAATTTTTGTGTCTGTTTTTTGCCCAAAAATAGAGGCAATTTTTGTGTCTATTTTTTGCCCAAAAATAGAGGCAATTTTTGTGTCCAAAAATAGAGGCAATTTTTGTGTCCAAAAATAGAGGCAATTTTTGTGTCCAAAAATAGAGGCAATTTTTGTGCCCAAAAATAGAGGCATTTTTTGTGCCCAAAAATAGAGGCAATTTTTGTGTCCAAAAATAGAGGCAATTTTTGTGTCCAAAAATAGAGGCAATTTTTGTGTCCAAAAATAGAGGCAATTTTTGTGTCCAAAAATAGAGGCAATTTTTGTGTTTGTTTTTTGCCCAAAAATAGAGGCAATTTTTGTGTCTGTTTTTTGCCCAAAAATAGAGGCAATTTTTGTGTCTGTTTTTTGCCCAAAAATAGAGGCAATTTTTGTGTCTGTTTTTTGCCCAAAAATAGAGGCAATTTTTGTGTCCAAAAATAGAGGCAATTTTTGTGTCCAAAAATAGAGGCAATTTTTGTGTCCAAAAATAGAGGCAATTTTTGTGTCCAAAAATAGAGGCACTTTTTGTGTCCAAAAATAGAGGCAATTTTTGTGTCCAAAAATAGAGGCAATTTTTGTGTCCAAAAATAAAGGCAATTTTTGTGTCCAAAAATAGAGGCAATTTTTGTGTCTGTTTTTTGCCCAAAAATAGAGGCAATTTTTGTGTCTGTTTTTTGCCCAAAAATAGAGGCAATTTTTGTGTCGGTTTTTTGCCGAAAAATAGAGGCAATTTTTGTGTCCAAAAATAGAGGCAATTTTTGTGTCCAAAAATAGAGGCAATTTTTGTGTCCAAAAATAGAGGCAATTTTTGTGTCCAAAAATAGAGGCAATTTTTGTGTCCAAAAATAGAGGCAATTTTTGTGTCCAAAAATAGAGGCAATTTTTGTGTCCAAAAACAGAGGCAATTTTTGTGTCCAAAAATAAAGGCAATTTTTTTGTCCAAAAATAGAGGCAATTTTTGTGTCCAAAAATAGAGGCAATTTTTGTGTCTGTTTTTTTGCCCAAAAATAGAGGCAATTTTTGTGTCTGTTTTTTGCCCAAAAATAGAGGAAATTTTTGTGTCTGTTATTTGCCCAAAAATAAAGGCAATTTTTGTGTCTGTTTTTTGCCCAAAAATAGAGGCAATTTTTGTGTCTGATTTTTGCCCAAAAATAGAGGCAATTTTTGTGTCCAAAAATATAGGCAATTTTTGTGTCCAAAAATAGAGGCAATTTTTGTGTCCAAAAATAGAGGCAATTTTTGTGTCCAAAAATAGAGGCAATTTTTGTGTCTGTTTTTTGCCCAAAAATAGAGGCAATTTTTGTGTCCAAAAATAGAGGTTTTTGTGTCTGTTTTTTGCCCAAAAATAGAGGCAATTTTTGTGTCTGTTTTTTGCCCAAAAATAGAGGCAATTTTTGTGTCCAAAAATAGAGGCAATTTTTGTGTCCAAAAATAGAGGCAATTTTTGTGTCTGTTTTTTGCCCAAAAATAGAGGCAATTTTTGTGTCTGTTTTTTGCCCAAAAATAGAGGCCATTTTTGTGTCTGTTTTTTGCCCAAAAAAAGAGGCAATTTTTGTGTCTGTTTTTTTGCCCAAAAATAGAGGCAATTTTTGTGTCTGATTTTTGCCCAAAAATAGAGGCAATTTTTGTGTCCAAAAATAGAGGCAATTTTTGTGTCCAAAAATAGAGGCAATTTTTGTGTCCAAAATAGAGGCAATTTTTGTGTCCAAAAAATAGAGGCAATTTTTGTGTCCAAAAATAGAGGCAATTTTTGTGTCCAAAAATAGAGGCAATTTTTGTGTCCAAAAATAGAGGCAATTTTTGTGTCCAAAAATAGAGGCAATTTTTGTGTCCAAAAATAGAGGCAATTTTTGTGTCCAAAAATAGAGGCAATTTTTGTGTCCAAAAATAGAGGCAATTTTTGTGTCCAAAAATAGAGGCAATTTTTGTGTCCAAAAATAGAGGCAATTTTTGTGTCCAAAAATAGAGGCAATTTTTGTGTCCAAAAATAGAGGCAATTTTTGTGTCCAAAAATAGAGGCAATTTTTGTGTCCAAAAATAGAGGCAATTTTTGTGTCCAAAAATAGAGGCAATTTTTGTGTCCAAAAATAGAGGCAATTTTTGTGTCCAAAAATAGAGGCAATTTTTGTGTCCAAAAATAGAGGCAATTTTTGTGTCCAAAAATAGAGGCAATTTTTGTGTCCAAAAATAGAGGCAATTTTTGTGTCCAAAAATAGAGGCAATTTTTGTGTCCAAAAATAGAGGCAATTTTTGTGTCCAAAAATAGAGGCAATTTTTGTGTCTGTTTTTTGCCCAAAAATAGAGGCCATTTTTGTGTCTGTTTTTTGCCCAAAAATAGAGGCAATTTTTGTGTCCAAATATAGAGGCAATTTTTGTGTCCAAAAATAGAGGCAATTTTTGTGTCCAAAAATAGAGGCAATTTTTGTGTCAAGAATAGAGGCAATTTTTTTGTCTGTTTTTTGCCCAAAAATAGAGGCAATTTTTGTGTCCAAATATAGAGGCAATTTTTGTGTCCAAAAATAGAGGCAATTTTTGTGTCCAAAAATAGAGGCAATTTTTGTGTCCAAAAATAGAGGCAATTTTTGTGTCCAAAAATAGAGGCAATTTTTGTGTCCAAAAATAGAGGCAATTTTTGTGTCCAAAAATAGAGGCAATTTTTGTGTCCAAAAATAGAGGCAATTTTTGTGTCCAAAAATAGAGGCAATTTTGTGTCCAAAAATAGAGGCAATTTTTGTGTCCAAAAATAGAGGCAATTTTTTGTGTCCAAAAATAGAGGCAATTTTTGTGTCCAAAAATAGAGGCAATTTTTGTGTCCAAAAATAGAGGCAATTTTTGTGTCCAAAAATAGAGGCAATTTTTTGTGTCTGTTTTTTGCCCAAAATAGAGGCCATTTTTGTGTCTGTTTTTCGCCCAAAAATAGAGGCAATTTTTGTGTCCAAAACTAGAGGCAATTTTTGTGTCCAAAAATAGAGGCAATTTTTGTGTCCAAAAATAGAGCCCAAAAATAGAGGCAATTTTTGTGTCTGTTTTTTGCCCCCCAAAAAAGGCCATTTTTGTGTCTGTTTTTTGCCCAAAAATAGAGGCAATTTTTGGTGTCCAAAAAAAAAGGGCAATTTTTGTGTCCAAAAATAGAGGCAATTTTTGTGTCCAAAAATAGAGGCAATTTTTGTGTCCAAAAATAGAGGCAATTTTTTCGTCCAAAAATAGAGGCAATTTATTTCGTCCAAAAATAGAGGCAATTTTTTGTGTCCAAAAATAGAGGCAATTTTTGTGTCTGTTTTTGCCCAAAAATAGATGCAATTTTTCTGTCTGTTTTTTGCCCAAAATAGAGGCCATTTTTTGTGTCTGTTTTTTCGCCCAAAAATAGAGGCAATTTTTGTGTCCAAAACTAGAGGCAATTTTTTTGTCCAAAAATAGAGGCAATTTTTTGTGTCCAAAAATAGAGCCCAAAAATAGAGGCAATTTTTTGTGTCCAAAAATAGAGGCAATTTTTGTGTCCAAAAATAGAGGCAATTTTTGTGTCCAAAAATAGAGGCAATTTTTGTGTCCAAAAATAGAGGATTGGTCCAAAATAGAGGCAATTTTTGTGTCCAAAAATAGAGGCAATTTTTGTGTCCAAAAATAGAGGCAATTTTTGTGTCTGTTTTTTGCCCAAAAATAGAGGCCATTTTTGTGTCTGTTTTTTGCCCAAAAATAGAGGCAATTTTTGTGTCCAAATATAGAGGCAATTTTTGTGTCCAAAAATAGAGGCAATTTTTGTGTCCAAAAATAGAGGCAATTTTTGTGTCCAAAAATAGAGGCAATTTTTTGTGTCCAAAAATAGAGGCAATTTTTGTGTCCAAAAATAGAGGCAATTTTATGTGTCAAGAATAGAGGCAATTTTTTTGTCTGTTTTTTGCCCCAAAAATAGAGGCAATTTTTGTGTCCAAATATAGAGGCAATTTTTGTGTCCAAAAATAGAGGCAATTTTTGTGTCCAAAAATAGAGGCAATTTTTGTGTCCAAAAATAGAGGCAATTTTTGTGTCCAAAAATAGAGGCAATTTTTTGTGTCCAAAAATAGAGGCAATTTTTGTGTCCAAAAATAGAGGCAATTTTTGTGTCCAAAAATAGAGGCAATTTTTGTGTCTGTTTTTTGCCCAAAAATAGAGGCCATTTTTGTGTCTGTTTTTTGCCCAAAAATAGAGGCAATTTTTTGTGTCCAAATATAGAGGCAATTTTTGTGTCCAAAAATAGAGGCAATTTTTGTGTCCAAAAATAGAGGCAATTTTTGTGTCCAAAAATAGAGGCAATTTTTTGTGTCCAAAAATAGAGGCAATTTTTGTGTCCAAAAATAGAGGCAATTTTTGTGTCAAGAATAGAGGCAATTTTTTTTGTCTGTTTTTTGCCCAAAAATAGAGGCAATTTTTGTGTCCAAATATAGAGGCAATTTTTGTGTCCAAAAATAGAGGCAATTTTTGTGTCCAAAAATAGAGGCAATTTTTTGTGTCCAAAAATAGAGGCAATTTTTGTGTCCAAAAATAGAGGCAATTTTTGTGTCCAAAAATAGAGGCAATTTTTGTGTCTGATTTTTTGGCCCAAAAATAGAGGCCATTTTTGTGTCTGTTTTTGCCCAAAAATAGAGGCAATTTTTGTGTCCAAATATAGAGGCATTTTTTGTGTCCAAAAATAGAGGCAATTTTTGTGTCCAAAATAGAGGCAATTTTTGTGTCCAAAAATAGAGGCAATTTTTGTGTCCAAAAATAGAGGCAATTTTTGTGTCCAAAAATAGAGGCAATTTTTGTGTCCAAAAATAGAGGCAATTTTTGTGTCCAAAAATAGAGGCAATTTTTGTGTCTGTTTTTTGCCCCAAAAATAGAGGCCATTTTTGTGTCTGTTTTTTGCCCAAAAATAGAGGCAATTTTTGTGTCCAAATATAGAGGCAATTTTTGTGTCCAAAAATAGAGGCAATTTTTGTGTCCAAAAATAGAGGCAATTTTTGTGTCCAAAAATAGAGGCAATTTTTTGTGTCCAAAAATAGAGGCAATTTTTGTGTCCAAAAATAGAGGCAATTTTTGTGTCAAGAATAGAGGCAATTTTTTTGTCTGTTTTTTGCCCAAAAATAGAGGCAATTTTTGTGTCCAAATATAGAGGCAATTTTTGTGTCCAAAAATAGAGGCAATTTTTGTGTCCAAAAATAGAGGCAATTTTTGTGTCCAAAAATGATAGGCAATTTTTGTGTCCAAAAATAGAGGCAATTTTTGTGTCCAAAAAATAGAGGCAATTTTTGTGTCCAAAAATAGAGGCAATTTTTGTGTTTTTTTGCCCAAAATAGAGGCCATTTTTTGTGTCTGATTTTTTGCCCAAAAATAGAGGCCAATTTTTGTGTCCAAATATAGAGGCAATTTTTGTGTCCAAAAATAGAGGCAATTTTTGTGTCCAAAATAGAGGCAATTTTTGTGTCCAAAATAGAGGCAATTTTTGTGTCCAAAAATAGAGGCAATTTTTGTGTCCAAAAATAGAGGCAATTTTTGTGTCAAGAATAGAGGCAATTTTTTTTGTCTGTTTTTTTGCCCAAAAATAGAGGCAATTTTTGTGTCCAAATATAGAGGCAATTTTTGTGTCCAAAAATAGAGGCAATTTTTGTGTCCAAAAATAGAGGCAATTTTTGTGTGTCCAAAAATAGAGGCCATTTTTGTGTCCAAAAATAGAGGCAATTTTTGTGTCCAAAAATAGAGGCCATTTTTGTGTCCAAAAATAGAGGCAATTTTTGTGTCCAAAAATAGAGGCAATTTTTGTGTCCAAAAATAGAGGCAATTTTTGTGTCCAAAAATAGAGGCAATTTTTTGTGTCCAAAAATAGAGGCAATTTTTGTGTCCAAAAATAGAGGCAATTTTTGTGTCCAAAAATAGAGGCAATTTTTGTGTCCAAAAATAGAGGCAATTTTGTGTCCAAAAATAGAGGCAATTTTTGTGTCCAATAAATAGAGGCAATTTTTGTGTCCAAAAAATAGAGGCAATTTTTGTGTCTGTTTTTTTGCCCAAAAATAGAGGCCATTTTTGTGTCTGTTTTTTGCCCAAAAAATAGAGGCAATTTTTGTGTCCAAATATAGAGGCAATTTTTGTGTCCAAAAATAGAGGCAATTTTTGTGTCCAAAAATAGAGGCAATTTTTGTGTCCAAAAATAGAGGCAATTTTTGTGTCAAGAATAGAGGCAATTTTTTTGTCTGTTTTTTGCCCAAAAATAGAGGCAATTTTTGTGTCCAAATATAGAGGCAATTTTTGTGTCCAAAAAATAGAGGCAATTTTTTGTGTCCAAAAATAGAGGCAATTTTTGTGTCCAAAAATAGAGGCAATTTTTTGTGTCCAAAAATAGAGGCAATTTTTGTGTCCAAAAATAGAGGCAATTTTTGTGTCCAAAAATAGAGGCAAATTTTGTGTCCAAAAATAGAGGCAATTTTTGTGTCCAAAAATAGAGGCAATTTTTGTGTCCAAAAATAGAGGCAATTTTTGTGTCCAAAAATAGAGGCAATTTTTTGTGTCCAAAAATAGAGGCAATTTTTTGTGTCCAAAAATAGAGGCAATTTTTGTGTCTGTTTTTTGCCCAAAATAGAGGCCATTTTTGTGTCTGTTTTTCGCCCAAAAATAGAGGCAATTTTTGTGTCCAAAACTAGAGGCAATTTTGTGTGTCCAAAAATAGAGGCAATTTTTGTGTCCAAAAATAGAGCCCAAAAAATAGAGGCAATTTTTTGTGTCTGTTTTTTGCCCCCCAAAAAATAGGCCATTTTTGTGTCTGTTTTTTGCCCAAAAATAGAGGCAATTTTTGTGTCCAAAAAAAAATGGCAATTTTTGTGTCCAAAAATAGAGGGCAATTTTTGTGTCCAAAAATAGAGGCAATTTTTGTGTCTGTTTTTTGCCCAAAAATAGAGGCAATTTATTGTGTCTGTTTTTTGCCCAAAAATAGAGGCAATTTTTGTGTCTGTTTTTTGCCCAAAAATAGAGGCCATTTTTGTGTCTGTTTTTTGCCCAAAAATAGAGGCAATTTTTGTGTCTGTTTTTTGCCCAAAAAAAAAGGCAATTTTTGTGTCTGTTTTTTGCCGAAAAATAGAGGCAATTTTTGTGTCCAAAAATAGAGGCTATTTTTGTGTCCAAAATAGAGGCAATTTTTGTGTCTGTTTTTTGCCCAAAAATAGAGGGCCATTTTTGTGTCTGTTTTTTGCCCAAAAAAAAAGGCAATTTTTGTGTCTGTTTTTTGCACAAAATAGAGGCAATTTTTGTGTCCAAAAATAGAGGCAATTTTTGTGTCCAAAAATAGAGGCAATTTTTGTGTCCAAAAATAGAGGCAATTTTTGTGTCCAAAAATAGAGGCAATTTTTGTGTCCAAAAATAGAGGCAATTTTTGTGTCAAGAATAGAGGCAATTTTTTTGTCTAGTTTTTTGCCCAAAAATAGAGGCAATTTTTGTGTCCAAATATAGAGGCAATTTTTGTGTCCCAAAAATAGAGGCAATTTTTGTGTCCAAAAATAGAGGCAATTTTTGTGTCCAAAAATAGAGGCAATTTTTGTGTCCAAAAATAGAGGCAATTTTTGTGTCCAAAAATAGAGGCAATTTTTGTGTCTGTTTTTTGCCCAAAAATAGAGGCCATTTTTGTGTCTGTTTTTTGCCCAAAAATAGAGGCAATTTTTGTGTCTGTTTTTTGCCCAAAAAAAAAGGCAATTTTTGTGTCTGTTTTTTGCCGAAAAATAGAGGCAATTTTTGTGTCCAAAAATAGAGGCAATTTTTGTGTCCAAAAATAGAGGCAATTTTTGTGTCTGTTTTTTTGCCCAAAAATAGAGGCCATTTTTGTGTCTGTTTTTTGCCCAAAAAAAAGGCAATTTTTGTGTCTGTTTTTTGCCCAAAAATAGAGGCAATTTTTGTGTCCAAAAATAGAGGCAATTTTTGTGTCCAAAAATAGAGGCAATTTTTGTGTCCAAAAATAGAGGCAATTTTTGTGTCCAAAAATAGAGGCAATTTTTGTGTCAAGAATAGAGGCAATTTTTTTGTCTGTTTTTTGCCCAAATAATAGAGGCAATTTTTGTGTCCAAATATAGAGGCAATTTTTGTGTCCAAAAATAGAGGCAATTTTTGTGTCCAAAAATAGAGGCAATTTTTGTGTCCAAAAATAGAGGCAATTTTTGTGTCCAAAAATAGAGGCAATTTTTGTGTCCAAAAATAGAGGCAATTTTTGTGTCCATAATATAGAGGGCAATTTTTGTGTCCAAAATAGAGGCAATTTTTGTGTCCAAAAATAGAGGCAATTTTTGTGTCCAAAAATAGAGGCAATTTTTGTGTCCAAAAATAGAGGCAATTTTTGTGTCCAAAAATAGAGGCAATTTTTGTGTCCAAAAATAGAGGCAATTTTTGTGTCCAAAAATAGAGGCAAGATTTTTGTGTCCAAAAATAGAGGCAATTTTTGTGTCCAAAAATAGAGGCAATTTTTGTGTCCAAAATAGAGGCAATTTTTGTGTCCAAAAATAGAGGCAATTTTTGTGTCCAAAAATAGAGGCAATTTTTGTGTCCAAAAATAGAGGCAATTTTTGTGTCCAAAAATAGAGGCCATTTTTTGTGTCCAAAAATAGAGGCAATTTTTGTGTCCAAAAATAGAGGCAATTTTTGTGTCCAAAAAATAGAGGCAATTTTTGTTGTCCAAAAATAGAGGCAATTTTTGTGTCCAAAAATAGAGGCAATTTTTGTGTCCAAAAATAGAGGCAATTTTTGTGTCTGTTTTTTGCCCAAAAATAGAGGCCATTTTTGTGTCTGTTTTTTGCCCAAAAATAGAGGCAATTTTTGTGTCCAAATATAGAGGCAAATTTTTGTGTCCAAAAATAGAGGCAATTTTTGTGTCCAAAAATAGAGGCAATTTTTGTGTCCAAAAATAGAGGCAATTTTTGTGTCAAGAATAGAGGCAATTTTTTTGTCTGTTTTTTTGCCCAAAAATAGAGGCAATTTTTGTGTCCAAATATAGAGGCAATTTTTGTGTCCAAAAATAGAGGCAATTTTTGTGTCCAAAAATAGAGGCAATTTTTGTGTCCAAAAATAGAGGCAATTTTTGTGTCCAAAAATAGAGGCAATTTTTGTGTCCAAAAATAGAGGCAATTTTTGTGTCCAAAAATAGAGGCAATTTTTGTGTCCAAAAATAGAGGCAATTTTTGTGTCCAAAAATAGAGGCAATTTTTGTGTCCAAAAATAGAGGCAATTTTTGTGTCTGTTTTTTGCCCAAAATAGAGGCCATTTTTGTGTCTGTTTTTCGCCCAAAAATAGAGGCAATTTTTGTGTCCAAAACTAGAGGCAATTTTGTGTCCAAAAATAGAGGCAATTTTTGTGTCCAAAAATAGAGCCCAAAAATAGAGGCAATTTTTGTGTCTGTTTTTTGCCCCCCCAAAAAAGGCCATTTTTGTGTCTGTTTTTTGCCCAAAAATAGAGGCAATTTTTGTGTCCAAAAAAAAGGCAATTTTGTGTCCAAAAATAGAGGCAATTTTTGTGTCCAAAAATAGAGGCAATTTTTGTGTCCAAAAATAGAGGCAATTTTTGTGTCTGTTTTTTGCCCAAAAATAGAGGCAATTTTTGTGTCTGTTTTTTGCCCAAAAATAGAGGCAAATTTTTGTGTCTGTTTTTTGCCCAAAAATAGAGGCCATTTTTGTGTCCTGTTTTTTGCCCAAAAATAGAGGCAATTTTTGTGTCCAAAAATAGAGGCAATTTTTGTGTCCAAAAATAGAGGCAATTTTTGTGTCTGTTTTTTGCCCAAAAATAGAGGCAATTTTTGTGTCTGTTTTTTGCCCAAAAAAAAAGGCAATTTTTGTGTCTGTTTTTTTGCCCAAAAATAGAGGCAATTTTTGTGTCCAAAAATAGAGGCAATTTTTGTGTCCAAAAATAGAGGCCATTTTTGTGTCTGTTTTTTGCCCAAAAATAGAGGCAATTTTTGTGTCTGTTTTTTTCCCAAAAAAAAAAGGCAATTTTTGTGTCTGTTTTTGCCGAAAAATAGAGGCAATTTTTGTGTCCAAAAATAGAGGCAATTTTTGTGTCCAAAAATAGAGGCAATTTTTGTGTCCAAAATAGAGGCAATTTTTGTGTCCAAAATAGAGGCAATTTTTGTGTCCAAAAATAGAGGCAATTTTTGTGTCCAAAAATAGAGGCAATTTTTGTGTCCAAAAAATAGATGGCAATTTTTGTGTCCAAAAATAGAGGCAATTTTTGTGTCCAAAAATAGAGGCAATTTTGTGTCCAAAAATAGAGGCAATTTTTGTGTCCAAAAATAGAGGCAATTTTTGTGTCCAAAAATAGAGGCA
Organism: Daphnia pulicaria; assembly: GCF_021234035.1. NCBI lineage: Eukaryota > Metazoa > Arthropoda > Branchiopoda > Diplostraca > Daphniidae > Daphnia > Daphnia pulicaria. The sequence goes on from NW_025804797.1 coordinate 95,914, forward strand.
ATTTTTGTGTCCAAAAATAGAGGCAATTTTTGTGTCCAAAAATAGAGGCAATTTTTGTGTCCAAAAATAGATGGCAATTTTTGTGTCCAAAAATAGAGGCAATTTTTGTGTCCAAAAATAGAGGCAATTTTTGTTGTCCAAAAAATAGAGGCAATTTTTGTGTCCAAAAATAGAGGCAATTTTTGTGTCCAAAAATAGAGGCATATTTTGTGTCCAAAAATAGAGGCAATTTTTGTGTCAAAATAGAGGCAATTTTGTGTCCAAAATAGAGCAATTTTGTGTCCAAAAATAGAGGCAATCTTTTTGTGTCTGTTTTTTGCCCAAAAATAGAGGCCATTTTTGTGTCTGTTTTTTGCCCAAAAATAGAGGCAATTTTTGTGTCCAAATATAGAGGCAATTTTTGTGTCCAAAAATAGAGGCAATTTTTGTGTCCAAAAATAGAGGCAATTTTTTGTGTCAAGAATAGAGGCAATTTTTTTGTCAGTTTTTGCCAAAAATAGAGGCAATTTTTGTGTCCAAAAATAGAGGCAATTTTTGTGTCCAAAAATAGAGGCAATTTTTGTGTCCAAAAATAGAGGCAATTTTTGTGTCCAAAAATAGAGGCAATTTTTGTGTCCAAAAATAGAGGCAATTTTTGTGTCCAAAAATAGAGGCAAATTATTTGTGTCCAAAAATAGAGGCAATTTTTGTGTCCAAAAATAGAGGCAATTTTTGTGTCCAAAAATAGAGGCAATTTTTGTGTCCAAAAATAGAGGCAATTTTTTGTGTCCAAAAATAGAGGCAATTTTTGTGTCCAAAAATAGAGGCAATTTTTGTGTCCAAAAATAGAGGCAATTTTTGTGTCCAAAAATAGAGGCAATTTTTGTGTCCAAAAATAGAGGCAATTTTTGTGTCCAAAATAGAGGCAATTTTTGTGTCCAAAAATAGAGGCAAATTTTTGTGTCCAAAAAGATTAGAAGGGCAATTGTGTCCAAAATAGAGGCAATTTTTGTGTCCAAAAATAGAGGCAATTGTTTGTGTCTGTTTTTTGCCCAAAAATAGAGGCCATTTTTGTGTCTGTTTTTTGCCCAAAAATAGAGGCAATTTTTGTGTCCAAATATAGAGGCAATTTTTGTGTCCAAAAATAGAGGCAATTTTTGTGTCCAAAAATAGAGGCAATTTTTGTGTCCAAAAATAGAGGCAATTTTTGTGTCAAGAATAGAGGCAATTTTTTTGTCTGTTTTTTGCCCAAAAATAGAGGCAATTTTTGTGTCCAAATATAGAGGCAATTTTTGTGTCCAAAAATAGAGGCAATTTTTGTGTCCAAAAATAGAGGCAATTTTTGTGTCCAAAAATAGAGGCAATTTTTGTGTCCAAAAATAGAGGCAATTTTTGTGTCCAAAAATAGAGGCAATTTTTGTGTCCAAAAATAGAGGCAATTTTTGTGTCCAAAAATAGAGGCAATTTTTGTGTCCAAAAATAGAGGCAATTTTTGTGTCCAAAAATAGAGGCAATTTTTGTGTCCAAAAATAGAGGCAATTTTTGTGTCCAAAAATAGAGGCAATTTTTGTGTCCAAAAATAGAGGCAATTTTTGTGTCCAAAAATAGAGGCAATTTTTGTGTCCAAAAATAGAGGCAATTTTTGTGTCTGTTTTTTTGCCCAAAATAGAGGCCATTTTTGTGTCTGTTTTTCGCCCAAAAAATAGAGGCAATTTTTGTGTCCAAAACTAGAGGGCAATTTTGTGTCCAAAAATAGAGGCAATTTTGTGTCCAAAAATAGAGCCCAAAAATAGAGGCAATTTTTGTGTCTGTTTTTTGCCCCCCAAAAAAAGGCCATTTTTGTGTCTGTTTTTTGCCCAAAAATAGAGGCAATTTTTGTGTCCAAAAAAAAAAGGCAATTTTTGTGTCCAAAAATAGAGGCAATTTTTGTGTCCAAAAATAGAGGCAATTTTTGTGTCCAAAAATAGAGGCAATTTTTGTGTCTGTTTTTTGCCCAAAAATAGAGGCCATTTTTGTGTTTGTTTTTTGCCCAAAAATAGATGCAATTTTTGTGTCCAAAAATAGAGGCAATTTTTGTGTCCAAAAATAGAGGCAATTTTTGTGTCCAAAAATAGAGGCAATTTTTGTGTCCAAAAAATAGAGGCAATTTTTGTGTCCAAAAAAAGAGGCAATTTTTTCGTCCAAAAATAGAGGCAATTTTTGTGTCCAAAAATAGAGGCAATTTTTTCGTCCAAAAATAGAGGCAATTTATTCGTCCAAAAATAGAGGCAATTTTTGTGTCCAAAATAGAGGCAATTTTTGTGTCTGTTTTTTGCCCAAAAATAGATGCAATTTTTCTGTCTGTTTTTTGCCCAAAATAGAGGCCATTTTTGTGTCTGTTTTTCGCCCAAAAATAGAGGCAATTTTTGTGTCCAAAAACTAGAGGCAATTTTTTTTGTCCAAAAATAGAGGCAATTTTTGTGTCCAAAAATAGAGCCCAAAAATAGAGGCAATTTTTGTGTCCAAAAATAGAGGCAATTTTTGTGTCCAAAAATAGAGGCAATTTTTGTGTCCAAAAATAGAGGCAATTTTTGTGTCCAAAAATAGAGGCAATTTTTGTGTCCAAAAATAGAGGCAATTTTTGTGTCCAAAAATAGAGGCAATTTTTGTGTCCAAAAATAGAGGCAATTTTTGTGTCTGTTTTTTTGCCCAAAAATAGAGGCCATTTTTGTGTCTGTTTTTTGCCCAAAAATAGAGGCAATTTTTGTGTCCAAATATAGAGGCAATTTTTGTGTCCAAAAATAGAGGCAATTTTTGTGTCCAAAAATAGAGGCAATTTTTGTGTCCAAAAATAGAGGCAATTTTTGTGTCCAAAAATAGAGGCAATTTTTGTGTCCAAAAATAGAGGCAATTTTTGTGTCAAGAATAGAGGCAATTTTTTTGTCTGTTTTTTTGCCCCAAAAATAGAGGCAATTTTTGTGTCCAAATATAGAGGCAATTTTTGTGTCCAAAAATAGAGGCAATTTTTGTGTCCAAAAATAGAGGCAATTTTTGTGTCCAAAAATAGAGGCAATTTTTGTGTCCAAAAATAGAGGCAATTTTTGTGTCCAAAAATAGAGGCAATTTTTGTGTCCAAAAATAGAGGCAATTTTTGTGTCCAAAAATAGAGGCAATTTTTGTGTCCAAAAATAGAGGCAATTTTTGTGTCTGTTTTTTGCCCAAAAATAGAGGCCATTTTTGTGTCTGTTTTTTGCCCAAAAATAGAGGCAATTTTTGTGTCCAAATATAGAGGCAATTTTTTGTGTCCAAAAATAGAGGCAATTTTTGTGTCCAAAAATAGAGGCAATTTTTTGTGTCCAAAAATAGAGGCAATTTTTGTGTCCAAAAATAGAGGCAATTTTTGTGTCCAAAAATAGAGGCAATTTTTGTGTCAAGAATAGAGGCAATTTTTTTTGTCTGTTTTTGCCCAAAAATAGAGGCAATTTTTGTGTCCAAATATAGAGGCAATTTTTGTGTCCAAAAATAGAGGCAATTTTTGTGTCCAAAAATAGAGGCAATTTTTGTGTCCAAAAATAGAGGCAATTTTGTGTCCAAAAATAGAGGCAATTTTTGTGTCCAAAATAGAGGCAATTTTTGATGTCCAAAAGAATAGAGGCAATTTTTGTGTCCAAAAATAGAGGCAATTTTGTGTCCAAAAATAGAGGCAATTTTTGTGTCCAAAAATATAGGCAATTTTTGTGTCCAAAAATAGAGGCAATTTTTGTGTCCAAAAATAGAGGCAATTTTTGTGTCCAAAAATAGAGGCAATTTTTGTGTCCAAAAATAGAGGCAATTTTTTGTGTCCAAAAAATAGAGGCAATTTTTGTGTCCAAAATAGAGGCAATTTTTGTGTCCAAAAATAGAGGCAATTTTTGTGTCTGTTTTTGCCCAAAAATAGAGGCCATTTTTGTGTCTGTTTTTTGCCCAAAAAATAGAGGCAATTTTTGTGTCCAAATATAGAGGCAATTTTTGTGTCCAAAAATAGAGGCAATTTTTGTGTCCAAAAATAGAGGCAATTTTGTGTGTCCAAAAATAGAGGCAATTTTTGTGTCAAGAATAGAGGCAATTTTTTTGTCTGTTTTTTGCCCAAAAATAGAGGCAATTTTTGTGTCCAAATATAGAGGCAATTTTTGTGTCCAAAAATAGAGGCAATTTTTGTGTCCAAAAATAGAGGCAATTTTTGTGTCCAAAAATAGAGGCAATTTTTGTGTCCAAAAATAGAGGCAATTTTTTGTGTCCAAAAATAGAGGCAATTTTTGTGTCCAAAAATAGAGGCAATTTTTGTGTCCAAAAATAGAGGCAATTTTTGTGTCCAAAATAGAGGCAATTTTTGTGTCCAAAAATAGAGGCAATTTTTGTGTCCAAAAATAGAGGCAATTTTTGTGTCCAAAAATAGAGGCAATTTTTGTGTCCAAAAATAGAGGCCAATTTTGTGTCCAAAAATAGAGGCAATTTTTGTGTCTGTTTTTTGCCCCAAATAGAGGCCATTTTTGTGTCTGTTTTTCGCCCAAAAATAGAGGCAATTTTTGTGTCCAAAACTAGAGGCAATTTTTGTGTCCAAAAATAGAGGCAATTTTTGTGTCCAAAAATAGAGCCCAAAAATAGAGGCAATTTTTGTGTCTGTTTTTTGCCCCCCAAAAAAGGCCATTTTTGTGTCTGTTTTTTGCCCAAAAATAGAGGCAATTTTTGTGTCCAAAAAAAAAAGGCAATTTTTGTGTCCAAAAATAGAGGCAATTTTTGTGTCCAAAAATAGAGGCAATTTTTGTGTCCAAAAATAGAGGCAATTTTTGTGTCTGTTTTTTGCCCAAAAATAGAGGCAATTTTTGTGTCTGTTTTTTGCCCAAAAATAGAGGCAATTTTTGTGTCTGTTTTTTGCCCAAAAATAGAGGCCATTTTTGTGTCTGTTTTTTTGCCCAAAAATAGAGGCAATTTTTGTGTCTGTTTTTTGCCCAAAAAAAAAGGCAATTTTTGTGTCTGTTTTTTGCCGAAAAATAGAGGCAATTTTTGTGTCCAAAAATAGAGGCAATTTTTGTGTCCAAAAATAGAGGCAATTTTTGTGTCTGTTTTTTGCCCAAAAATAGAGGCCATTTTTGTGTCTGCTTTTTTGCCCAAAAAAAAGGCAATTTTTGTGTCTGTTTTTTGCCCAAAAATAGAGGCAATTTTTGTGTCCAAAAAATAGAAGGCAATTTTTGTGTCCAAAAATAGAGGCAATTTTTGTGTCCAAAAATAGAGGCAATTTTTGTGTCCAAAAATAGAGGCAATTTTTGTGTCAAGAATAGAGGCAATTTTTTTGTCTGTTTTTTGCCCAAAAATAGAGGCAATTTTTGTGTCCAAATATAGAGGCAATTTTTGTGTCCAAAAATAGAGGCAATTTTTGTGTCAAAAATAGAGGCAATTTTTGTGTCCAAAAATAGAGGCAATTTTTGTGTCCAAAAATAGAGGCAATTTTTGTGTCCAAAAATAAGAGGCAATTTTTGTGTCCAAAAATAGAGGCAATTTTTGTGTCCAAAAATAGAGGCAATTTTTGTGTCCAAAAATAGAGGCAATTTTTGTGTCCAAAAATAGAGGCAATTTTTGTGTCCAAAATAGAGGCAATTTTTGTGTCCAAAAATAGAGGCAATTTTTGTGTCCAAAAATAGAGGCAATTTTTGTGTCCCAAAATAGAGGCAATTTTTGTGTCCAAAATAGAGGCAATTTTTGTGTCCAAAAATAGAGGCCATTTTTGTGTCCCAAAATAGAGGCAATTTTTGTGTCTGTTTTTTGCCCAAAAATAGAGGCCATTTTTGTGTCTGTTTTTTGCCCAAAAATAGAGGCAATTTTTGTGTCCAAATATAGAGGCAATTTTTGTGTCCAAAAATAGAGGCAATTTTTGTGTCCAAAAATAGAGGCAATTTTTGTGTCAAGAATAGAGGCAATTTTTTTGTCTGTTTTTTGCCCAAAAATAGAGGCAATTTTTGTGTCCCAAATATAGAGGCAATTTTTGTGTCCAAAAATAGAGGCAATTTTGTGTCCAAAAAATAGAGGCAATTTTTGTGTCCAAAAATAGAGGCAATTTTTGTGTCCAAAATAGAGTGCAATTTTTGTGTCCAAAAATAGAGGCAATTTTTGTGTCCAAAAATAGAGGCAATTTTTGTGTCCAAAAATAGAGGCAATTTTTGTGTCCAAAAAATAGAGGCAATTTTTGTGTCCAAAAATAGAGGCAATTTTTGTGTCCAAAAATAGAGGCAATTTTTGTGTCCAAAAATAGAGGCAATTTTTGTGTCCAAAAATAGAGGCAATTTTTGTGTCCAAAAATAGAGGCAATTTTTGTGTCCAAAAATAGAGGCAATTTTTGTGTCCAAAAATAGAGGCAATTTTTGTGTCTGTTTTTTGCCCAAAATAGAGGCCATTTTTGTGTCTGTATTTTCTGCCCCAAAATAGAGGCAATTTTTGTGTCCAAATCTAGAGCAATTTTTGTGTCAAAAATAGAGGCAATTTTTGTGTCCACAAATAAGAGCCCAAAAATAGAGGCAATTTTTGTGTCTGTTTTTTGCCCCCCAAAAAAGGCCATTTTTGTGTCTGTTTTTTGCCCAAAAATAGAGGCAATTTTTGTGTCCAAAAAAAAAAGGCAATTTTT
>NW_025804798.1:0-29439 GCF_021234035.1 Daphnia pulicaria
ATGAGAAAAGACGTTTCAGGAGGTGGAGAACCCAAATTCAAAATATCCGAAAAAATGATGAGAAAAGACGTTTCAGGAGGTAAAAGTTCAAAAAATCCGAAAAAATGATGAGAAAAGACGTTTCAGAAGTGGAGAGGCTCAAGTTCAAAAAATCCGAAAAAATGATGAGAAAAGACGTTTTAGGAGGTAAAAGGTCAAAGTTCAAAAATCCGAAAAAATGATGAGAAAAGACGTTTTTAGGAAGTCAAATTCAAAAAATCTGAAAAAGTGATGAGAAAAGACGTTTCAGGAGGTGGAGAACCCAAATTCAAAATATCCGAAAAAATGATGAGAAAAGACGTTTCAGGAGGTAAAAGTTCAAAAAATCCGAAAAAATGATGAGAAAAGACGTTTCAGAAGTGGAGAGGCTCAAGTTCAAAAAATCCGAAAAAATGATGAGAAAAGACGTTTCAGGAGATGGAGAACCCAAATTCAAAAAATCCGAAAAAATGATGAGAAAAAGGACGTTTCAGGAGGTGGAGAACCCAAATTCAAAAAATCCGATAAAATGATGAGAAAAGACGTTTCAGGAGGTAAAAGTTCAAAAAATCCGAAAAAATGATGAGAAAAGACGTTTCAGAAGTGGAGAGGCTCAAGTTCAAAAAATCCAAAAAAATGATGAGAAAAGACGTTTCAGAAGTGGAGAGGCTCAAGTTCAAAAAATCCGAAAAAATGATGAGAAAAGACGTTTTAGGAGGTAAAAGGTCGAAAGTTCAAAAAATCCGAAAAAATGATGAGAAAAGACGTTTTAGGAAGTCAAAATTCAAAAAATCCGAAAAAGTGATGAGAAAAGACGTTTCAGGAGGTGGAGAACCCAAATTCAAAATATCCGAAAAAATGATGAGAAAAGACGTTTCAGGAGGTAAAAGTTCAAAAAATCCGAAAAAATGATGAGAAAAGACGTTTCAGAAGTGGAGAGGCTCAAGTTCAAAAAATCCGAAAAAATGATGAGAAAAGACGTTTCAGGAGGTGGAGAACCCAAATTCAAAAAATCCGAAAAAATGATGAGAAAAGACTTTTCAGGAAGTCAAAATTCAAAAAATCCGAAAAAATGATGAGAAAAAACTTTTCAGGAGGTTTAAGGTCAAAGTTCAAAAAATCCGAAAAAATGATGAGAAAAGACGTTTAAGAAGGTCAAAGGTCAAAGTTCAAAAAATCCGAAAAAATGATGAGAAAAGACGTTTCAGGAGGTGGAGAACCCAAATTCAAAAAATCCGAAAAAATGATGAGAAAAGACGTTTCAGAAGTGGAGAGGCTCAAGTTCAAAAAATCCGAAAAAAATGATGAGAAAAGACGTTTCAGGAGTTGGAAAACCCAAATTCAAAAATCCGAAAAAATGATGAGAAAAGACTTTTCAGGAAGTCAAAATTCAAAAAATCCGAAAAAATGATGAGAAAAGACGTTTCAGAAGTGGAGAGGCTCAAGTTCAAAAAATCCGAAAAAATGATGAGAAAAGACGTTTCAGAAGTGGAGAGGCTCAAGTTCAAAAAATCCGAAAAATGATGAAAAAAGACGTTTCAGGAGGTGGAGAACCCAAATTCAAAAAATCCGAAAAAATGATGAGAAAAGACTTTTCAGGAAGTCAAAATTCAAAAAATCCGAAAAAATGATGAGAAAAAACTTTTCAGGAGGTTTAAGGTCAAAGTTCAAAAAATCCTAAAAAATGATGAGAAAAGACGTTTCAGAAGGTCAAAGGTCAAAGTTCAAAAAATCCGAAAAAATGATGAGAAAAGACGTTTCAGGAGATGGAGAACCCAAATTCAAAAAATCCGAAAAAATGATGAGAAAAGACGTTTCAGAAGTGGAGAGGCTCAAGTTCAAAAAATCCGAAAAAATGATGAGAAAAGACGTTTTAGGAGGTAAAAGGTCAAAGTTCAAAAAATCCGAAAAAATGATGAGAAAAGACGTTTTAGGAAGTCAAAATTCAAAAAATCCGAAAAAGTGATGAGAAAAGACGTTTCAGGAGGTGGAGAACCCAAATTCAAAATATCCGAAAAAATGATGAGAAAAGACGTTTCAGGAGGTAAAAGTTCAAAAAATCCGAAAAAATGATGAGAAAAGACGTTTCAGAAGTGGAGAGGCTCAAGTTCAAAAAATCCGAAAAAAATGATGAGAAAAGACGTTTTAGGAGGTAAAAGGTCAAAGTTCAAAAAATCCGAAAAAATGATGAGAAAAGACGTTTTTAGGAAGTCAAAATTCAAAAAATCTGAAAAAGTGATGAGAAAAGACGTTTCAGGAGGTGGAGAACCCAAATTCAAAATATCCGAAAAAATGATGAGAAAAGACGTTTCAGGAGGTAAAAGTTCAAAAAATCCGAAAAAATGATGAGAAAAGACGTTTCAGAAGTGGAGAGGCTCAAGTTCAAAAAATCCGAAAAAAATGATGAGAAAAGACGTTTCAGGAGGTGGAGAACCCAAATTCAAAAAATCCGAAAAAATGATGAGAAAAGACTTTTCAGGAAGTCAAAATTCAAAAAATCCGAAAAAATGATGAGAAAAAACTTTTCAGGAGGTTTAAGGTCAAAGTTCAAAAAATCCTAAAAAATGATGAGAAAAGACGTTTAAGAAGGTCAAAGGTCAAAGTTCAAAAAATCCGAAAAAATGATAAGAAAAGACGTTTCAGGAGGTGGAGAACCCAAATTCAAAAAATCCGAAAAAATGATGAGAAAAGACGTTTCAGAAGTGGAGAGGCTCAAGTTCAAAAAATCCGAAAAAATGATGAGAAAAGACGTTTCAGGAGTTGGAAAACCCAAATTCAAAAAATCCGAAAAAATGATGAGAAAAGACTTTTCAGGAAGTCAAAATTCAAAAAATCCGAAAAAAATGATGAGAAAAGACGTTTCAGAAGTGGAGAGGCTCAAGTTCAAAAAATCCGAAAAAATGATGAGAAAAGACGTTTCAGAAGTGGAGAGGCTCAAGTTCAAAAAATCCGAAAAAATGATGAAAAAAGACGTTTCAGGAGGTGGAGAACCCAAATTCAAAAAATCCGAAAAAATGATGAGAAAAGACTTTTCAGGAAGTCAAAATTCAAAAAATCCGAAAAAATGATGAGAAAAAACTTTTCAGGAGGTTTAAGGTCAAAGTTCAAAAAATCCTAAAAAATGATGAGAAAAGACGTTTCAGAAGGTCAAAGGTCAAAGTTCAAAAAAATCCGAAAAAATGATGAGAAAAGACGTTTCAGGAGATGGAGAACCCAAATTCAAAAAATCCGAAAAAATGATGAGAAAAGACGTTTCAGGAGGTGGAGAACCCAAATTCAAAAAAATCCGATAAAATGATGAGAAAAGACGTTTCAGGAGGTAAAAGTTCAAAAAATCCGAAAAAATGATGAGAAAAGACGTTTCAGAAGTGGAGAGGCTCAAGTTCAAAAAATCCAAAAAAAATGATGAGAAAAGACCTTTCAGAAGTGGAGAGGCTCAAGTTCAAAAAATCCGAAAAAATGATGAGAAAAGACGTTTTAGGAGGTAAAAGGTCAAAGTTCAAAAAATCCGAAAAAATGATGAGAAAAGACGTTTTAGGAAGTCAAAATTCAAAAAATCCGAAAAAGTGATGAGAAAAGACGTTTCAGGAGGTGGAGAACCCAAATTCAAAATATCCGAAAAAATGATGAGAAAAGACGTTTCAGGAGGTAAAAGTTCAAAAAATCCGAAAAAATGATGAGAAAAGACGTTTCAGAAGTGGAGAGGCTCAAGTTCAAAAAATCCGAAAAAATGATGAGAAAAGACGTTTTAGGAGGTAAAAGGTCAAAGTTCAAAAAATCCGAAAAAATGATGAGAAAAGACGTTTTAGGAAGTCAAAATTCAAAAAATCCGAAAAAGTGATGAGAAAAGACGTTTCAGGAGGTGGAGAACCCAAATTCAAAATATCCGAAAAAAATGATGAGAAAAGACGTTTCAGGAGGTAAAAGTTCAAAAAATCCGAAAAAATGATGAGAAAAGACGTTTCAGAAGTGGAGAGGCTCAAGTTCAAAAAATCCGAAAAAAATGATGAGAAAAGACGTTTCAGGAGGTGGAGAACCCAAATTCAAAAAATCCGAAAAAATGATGAGAAAAGACTTTTCAGGAAGTCAAAATTCAAAAAATCCGAAAAAATGATGAGAAAAAACTTTTCAGGAGGTTTAAGGTCAAAGTTCAAAAAATCCGAAAAAATGATGAGAAAAGACGTTTAAGAAGGTCAAAGGTCAAAGTTCAAAAAATCCGAAAAAATGATGAGAAAAGACGTTTCAGGAGGTGGAGAACCCAAATTCAAAAAATCCGAAAAAATGATGAGAAAAGACGTTTCAGAAGTGGAGAGGCTCAAGTTCAAAAAATCCGAAAAAATGATGAGAAAAGACGTTTCAGGAGTTGGAAAACCCAAATTCAAAAAATCCGAAAAAATGATGAGAAAAGACTTTTCAGGAAGTCGAAATTCAAAAAATCCGAAAAAATGATGAGAAAAGACGTTTCAGAAGTGGAGAGGCTCAAGTTCAAAAAATCCTAAAAAATGATGAGAAAAGACGTTTCAGAAGGTCAAAGGTCAAAGTTCAAAAAATCCGAAAAAATGATGAGAAAAGACGTTTCAGGAGATGGAGAACCCAAATTCAAAAAATCCGAAAAAATGATGAGAAAAGACGTTTCAGGAGGTGGAGAACCCAAATTCAAAAAATCCGATAAAATGATGAGAAAAGACGTTTCAGGAGGTAAAAGTTCAAAAAATCCGAAAAAATGATGAGAAAAGACGTTTCAGAAGTGGAGAGGCTCAAGTTCAAAAAATCCAAAAAAATGATGAGAAAAGACCTTTCAGAAGTGGAGAGGCTCAAGTTCAAAAAATCCGAAAAAATGATGAGAAAAGACGTTTTAGGAGGTAAAAGGTCAAAGTTCAAAAAATCCGAAAAAATGATGAGAAAAGACGTTTTAGGAAGTCAAAATTCAAAAAATCCGAAAAAGTGATGAGAAAAGACGTTTCAGGAGGTGGAGAACCCAAATTCAAAATATCCGAAAAAATGATGAGAAAAGACGTTTCAGGAGGTAAAAGTTCAAAAAATCCGAAAAAATGATGAGAAAAGACGTTTCAGAAGTGGAGAGGCTCAAGTTCAAAAAATCCGAAAAAATGATGAGAAAAGACGTTTTAGGAGGTAAAAGGTCAAAGTTCAAAAAATCCGAAAAAATGATGAGAAAAGACGTTTTAGGAAGTCAAAATTCAAAAAATCCGAAAAAGTGATGAGAAAAGACGTTTCAGGAGGTGGAGAACCCAAATTCAAAATATCCGAAAAAATGATGAGAAAAGACGTTTCAGGAGGTAAAAGTTCAAAAAATCCGAAAAAATGATGAGAAAAGACGTTTCAGAAGTGGAGAGGCTCAAGTTCAAAAAATCCGAAAAAATGATGAGAAAAGACGTTTCAGGAGGTGGAGAACCCAAATTCAAAAAATCCGAAAAAATGATGAGAAAAGACTTTTCAGGAAGTCAAAATTCAAAAAATCCGAAAAAATGATGAGAAAAAACTTTTCAGGAGGTTTAAGGTCAAAGTTCAAAAAATCCGAAAAAATGATGAGAAAAGACGTTTAAGAAGGTCAAAGGTCAAAGTTCAAAAAATCCGAAAAAATGATGAGAAAAGACGTTTCAGGAGGTGGAGAACCCAAATTCAAAAAATCCGAAAAAATGATGAGAAAAGACGTTTCAGAAGTGGAGAGGCTCAAGTTCAAAAAATCCGAAAAAATGATGAGAAAAGACGTTTCAGGAGTTGGAAAACCCAAATTCAAAAAATCCGAAAAAATGATGAGAAAAGACTTTTCAGGAAGTCGAAATTCAAAAAATCCGAAAAAATGATGAGAAAAGACGTTTCAGAAGTGGAGAGGCTCAAGTTCAAAAAATCCTAAAAAATGATGAGAAAAGACGTTTCAGAAGGTCAAAGGTCAAAGTTCAAAAAATCCGAAAAAATGATGAGAAAAGACGTTTCAGGAGATGGAGAACCCAAATTCAAAAAATCCGAAAAAATGATGAGAAAAGACGTTTCAGGAGGTGGAGAACCCAAATTCAAAAAATCCGATAAAATGATGAGAAAAGACGTTTCAGGAGGTAAAAGTTCAAAAAATCCGAAAAAATGATGAGAAAAGACGTTTCAGAAGTGGAGAGGCTCAAGTTCAAAAAATCCAAAAAAATGATGAGAAAAGACCTTTCAGAAGTGGAGAGGCTCAAGTTCAAAAAATCCGAAAAAATGATGAGAAAAGACGTTTTAGGAGGTAAAAGGTCAAAGTTCAAAAAATCCGAAAAAATGATGAGAAAAGACGTTTTAGGAAGTCAAAATTCAAAAAATCCGAAAAAGTGATGAGAAAAGACGTTTCAGGAGGTGGAGAACCCAAATTCAAAATATCCGAAAAAATGATGAGAAAAGACGTTTCAGGAGGTAAAAGTTCAAAAAATCCGAAAAAATGATGAGAAAAGACGTTTCAGAAGTGGAGAGGCTCAAGTTCAAAAAATCCGAAAAAATGATGAGAAAAGACGTTTTAGGAGGTAAAAGGTCAAAGTTCAAAAAATCCGAAAAAATGATGAGAAAAGACGTTTTAGGAAGTCAAAATTCAAAAAATCTGAAAAAGTGATGAGAAAAGACGTTTCAGGAGGTGGAGAACCCAAATTCAAAATATCCGAAAAAATGATGAGAAAAGACGTTTCAGGAGGTAAAAGTTCAAAAAATCCGAAAAAATGATGAGAAAAGACGTTTCAGAAGTGGAGAGGCTCAAGTTCAAAAAATCCGAAAAAATGATGAGAAAAGACGTTTCAGGAGATGGAGAACCCAAATTCAAAAAATCCGAAAAAATGATGAGAAAAGACGTTTCAGGAGGTGGAGAACCCAAATTCAAAAAATCCGATAAAATGATGAGAAAAGACGTTTCAGGAGGTAAAAGTTCAAAAAATCCGAAAAAATGATGAGAAAAGACGTTTCAGAAGTGGAGAGGCTCAAGTTCAAAAAATCCAAAAAAATGATGAGAAAAGACGTTTCAGAAGTGGAGAGGCTCAAGTTCAAAAAATCCGAAAAAATGATGAGAAAAGACGTTTTAGGAGGTAAAAGGTCAAAGTTCAAAAAATCCGAAAAAATGATGAGAAAAGACGTTTTAGGAAGTCAAAATTCAAAAAATCCGAAAAAGTGATGAGAAAAGACGTTTCAGGAGGTGGAGAACCCAAATTCAAAATATCCGAAAAAATGATGAGAAAAGACGTTTCAGGAGGTAAAAGTTCAAAAAATCCGAAAAAATGATGAGAAAAGACGTTTCAGAAGTGGAGAGGCTCAAGTTCAAAAAATCCGAAAAAATGATGAGAAAAGACGTTTCAGGAGGTGGAGAACCCAAATTCAAAAAATCCGAAAAAATGATGAGAAAAGACTTTTCAGGAAGTCAAAATTCAAAAAATCCGAAAAAATGATGAGAAAAAACTTTTCAGGAGGTTTAAGGTCAAAGTTCAAAAAATCCGAAAAAATGATGAGAAAAGACGTTTAAGAAGGTCAAAGGTCAAAGTTCAAAAAATCCGAAAAAATGATGAGAAAAGACGTTTCAGGAGGTGGAGAACCCAAATTCAAAAAATCCGAAAAAATGATGAGAAAAGACGTTTCAGAAGTGGAGAGGCTCAAGTTCAAAAAATCCGAAAAAATGATGAGAAAAGACGTTTCAGGAGTTGGAAAACCCAAATTCAAAAAATCCGAAAAAATGATGAGAAAAGACTTTTCAGGAAGTCAAAATTCAAAAAATCCGAAAAAATGATGAGAAAAGACGTTTCAGAAGTGGAGAGGCTCAAGTTCAAAAAATCCGAAAAAATGATGAGAAAAGACGTTTCAGAAGTGGAGAGGCTCAAGTTCAAAAAATCCGAAAAAATGATGAAAAAAGACGTTTCAGGAGGTGGAGAACCCAAATTCAAAAAATCCGAAAAAATGATGAGAAAAGACTTTTCAGGAAGTCAAAATTCAAAAAATCCGAAAAAATGATGAGAAAAAACTTTTCAGGAGGTTTAAGGTCAAAGTTCAAAAAATCCTAAAAAATGATGAGAAAAGACGTTTCAGAAGGTCAAAGGTCAAAGTTCAAAAAATCCGAAAAAATGATGAGAAAAGACGTTTCAGGAGATGGAGAACCCAAATTCAAAAAATCCGAAAAAATGATGAGAAAAGACGTTTCAGAAGTGGAGAGGCTCAAGTTCAAAAAATCCGAAAAAATGATGAGAAAAGACGTTTTAGGAGGTAAAAGGTCAAAGTTCAAAAAATCCGAAAAAATGATGAGAAAAGACGTTTTAGGAAGTCAAAATTCAAAAAATCCGAAAAAGTGATGAGAAAAGACGTTTCAGGAGGTGGAGAACCCAAATTCAAAATATCCGAAAAAATGATGAGAAAAGACGTTTCAGGAGGTAAAAGTTCAAAAAATCCGAAAAAATGATGAGAAAAGACGTTTCAGAAGTGGAGAGGCTCAAGTTCAAAAAATCCGAAAAAATGATGAGAAAAGACGTTTTAGGAGGTAAAAGGTCAAAGTTCAAAAAATCCGAAAAAATGATGAGAAAAGACGTTTTAGGAAGTCAAAATTCAAAAAATCTGAAAAAGTGATGAGAAAAGACGTTTCAGGAGGTGGAGAACCCAAATTCAAAATATCCGAAAAAATGATGAGAAAAGACGTTTCAGGAGGTAAAAGTTCAAAAAATCCGAAAAAATGATGAGAAAAGACGTTTCAGAAGTGGAGAGGCTCAAGTTCAAAAAATCCGAAAAAATGATGAGAAAAGACGTTTCAGGAGGTGGAGAACCCAAATTCAAAAAATCCGAAAAAATGATGAGAAAAGACTTTTCAGGAAGTCAAAATTCAAAAAATCCGAAAAAATGATGAGAAAAAACTTTTCAGGAGGTTTAAGGTCAAAGTTCAAAAAATCCTAAAAAATGATGAGAAAAGACGTTTAAGAAGGTCAAAGGTCAAAGTTCAAAAAATCCGAAAAAATGATAAGAAAAGACGTTTCAGGAGGTGGAGAACCCAAATTCAAAAAATCCGAAAAAATGATGAGAAAAGACGTTTCAGAAGTGGAGAGGCTCAAGTTCAAAAAATCCGAAAAAATGATGAGAAAAGACGTTTCAGGAGTTGGAAAACCCAAATTCAAAAAATCCGAAAAAATGATGAGAAAAGACTTTTCAGGAAGTCAAAATTCAAAAAATCCGAAAAAATGATGAGAAAAGACGTTTCAGAAGTGGAGAGGCTCAAGTTCAAAAAATCCGAAAAAATGATGAGAAAAGACGTTTCAGAAGTGGAGAGGCTCAAGTTCAAAAAATCCGAAAAAATGATGAAAAAAGACGTTTCAGGAGGTGGAGAACCCAAATTCAAAAAATCCGAAAAAATGATGAGAAAAGACTTTTCAGGAAGTCAAAATTCAAAAAATCCGAAAAAATGATGAGAAAAAACTTTTCAGGAGGTTTAAGGTCAAAGTTCAAAAAATCCTAAAAAATGATGAGAAAAGACGTTTCAGAAGGTCAAAGGTCAAAGTTCAAAAAATCCGAAAAAATGATGAGAAAAGACGTTTCAGGAGATGGAGAACCCAAATTCAAAAAATCCGAAAAAATGATGAGAAAAGACGTTTCAGGAGGTGGAGAACCCAAATTCAAAAAATCCGATAAAATGATGAGAAAAGACGTTTCAGGAGGTAAAAGTTCAAAAAATCCGAAAAAATGATGAGAAAAGACGTTTCAGAAGTGGAGAGGCTCAAGTTCAAAAAATCCAAAAAAATGATGAGAAAAGACCTTTCAGAAGTGGAGAGGCTCAAGTTCAAAAAATCCGAAAAAATGATGAGAAAAGACGTTTTAGGAGGTAAAAGGTCAAAGTTCAAAAAATCCGAAAAAATGATGAGAAAAGACGTTTCAGGAGGTGGAGAACCCAAATTCAAAATATCCGAAAAAATGATGAGAAAAGACGTTTCAGGAGGTGGAGAACCCAAATTCAAAATATCCGAAAAAATGATGAGAAAAGACGTTTCAGGAGGTAAAAGTTCAAAAAATCCGAAAAAATGATGAGAAAAGACGTTTCAGAAGTGGAGAGGCTCAAGTTCAAAAAATCCGAAAAAATGATGAGAAAAGACGTTTCAGGAGGTGGAGAACCCAAATTCAAAAAATCCGAAAAAATGATGAGAAAAGACTTTTCAGGAAGTCAAAATTCAAAAAATCCGAAAAAATGATGAGAAAAAACTTTTCAGGAGGTGGAGAACCCAAATTCAAAAAATCCGAAAAAATGATGAGAAAAGACGTTTCAGAAGTGGAGAGGCTCAAGTTCAAAAAATCCGAAAAAATGATGAGAAAAGACGTTTCAGGAGTTGGAAAACCCAAATTCAAAAAATCCGAAAAAATGATGAGAAAAGACTTTTCAGGAAGTCGAAATTCAAAAAATCCGAAAAAATGATGAGAAAAGACGTTTCAGAAGTGGAGAGGCTCAAGTTCAAAAAATCCTAAAAAATGATGAGAAAAGACGTTTCAGAAGGTCAAAGGTCAAAGTTCAAAAAATCCGAAAAAATGATGAGAAAAGACGTTTCAGGAGATGGAGAACCCAAATTCAAAAAATCCGAAAAAATGATGAGAAAAGACGTTTCAGGAGGTGGAGAACCCAAATTCAAAAAATCCGATAAAATGATGAGAAAAGACGTTTCAGGAGGTAAAAGTTCAAAAAATCCGAAAAAATGATGAGAAAAGACGTTTCAGAAGTGGAGAGGCTCAAGTTCAAAAAATCCAAAAAAATGATGAGAAAAGACCTTTCAGAAGTGGAGAGGCTCAAGTTCAAAAAATCCGAAAAAATGATGAGAAAAGACGTTTTAGGAGGTAAAAGGTCAAAGTTCAAAAAATCCGAAAAAATGATGAGAAAAGACGTTTTAGGAAGTCAAAATTCAAAAAATCCGAAAAAGTGATGAGAAAAGACGTTTCAGGAGGTGGAGAACCCAAATTCAAAATATCCGAAAAAATGATGAGAAAAGACGTTTCAGGAGGTAAAAGTTCAAAAAATCCGAAAAAATGATGAGAAAAGACGTTTCAGAAGTGGAGAGGCTCAAGTTCAAAAAATCCGAAAAAATGATGAGAAAAGACGTTTTAGGAGGTAAAAGGTCAAAGTTCAAAAAATCCGAAAAAATGATGAGAAAAGACGTTTTAGGAAGTCAAAATTCAAAAAATCTGAAAAAGTGATGAGAAAAGACGTTTCAGGAGGTGGAGAACCCAAATTCAAAATATCCGAAAAAATGATGAGAAAAGACGTTTCAGGAGGTAAAAGTTCAAAAAATCCGAAAAAATGATGAGAAAAGACGTTTCAGAAGTGGAGAGGCTCAAGTTCAAAAAATCCGAAAAAATGATGAGAAAAGACGTTTCAGGAGGTGGAGAACCCAAATTCAAAAAATCCGAAAAAATGATGAGAAAAGACTTTTCAGGAAGTCAAAATTCAAAAAATCCGAAAAAATGATGAGAAAAAACTTTTCAGGAGGTTTAAGGTCAAAGTTCAAAAAATCCTAAAAAATGATGAGAAAAGACGTTTAAGAAGGTCAAAGGTCAAAGTTCAACAAATCCGAAAAAATGATAAGAAAAGACGTTTCAGGAGGTGGAGAACCCAAATTCAAAAAATCCGAAAAAATGATGAGAAAAGACGTTTCAGAAGTGGAGAGGCTCAAGTTCAAAAAATCCGAAAAAATGATGAGAAAAGACGTTTCAGGAGTTGGAAAACCCAAATTCAAAAAATCCGAAAAAATGATGAGAAAAGACTTTTCAGGAAGTCAAAATTCAAAAAATCCGAAAAAATGATGAGAAAAGACGTTTCAGAAGTGGAGAGGCTCAAGTTCAAAAAATCCGAAAAAATGATGAGAAAAGACGTTTCAGAAGTGGAGAGGCTCAAGTTCAAAAAATCCGAAAAAATGATGAAAAAAGACGTTTCAGGAGGTGGAGAACCCAAATTCAAAAAATCCGAAAAAATGATGAGAAAAGACTTTTCAGGAAGTCAAAATTCAAAAAATCCGAAAAAATGATGAGAAAAAACTTTTCAGGAGGTTTAAGGTCAAAGTTCAAAAAATCCTAAAAAATGATGAGAAAAGACGTTTCAGAAGGTCAAAGGTCAAAGTTCAAAAAATCCGAAAAAATGATGAGAAAAGACGTTTCAGGAGATGGAGAACCCAAATTCAAAAAATCCGAAAAAATGATGAGAAAAGACGTTTCAGAAGTGGAGAGGCTCAAGTTCAAAAAATCCGAAAAAATGATGAGAAAAGACGTTTTAGGAGGTAAAAGGTCAAAGTTCAAAAAATCCGAAAAAATGATGAGAAAAGACGTTTTAGGAAGTCAAAATTCAAAAAATCCGAAAAAGTGATGAGAAAAGACGTTTCAGGAGGTGGAGAACCCAAATTCAAAATATCCGAAAAAATGATGAGAAAAGACGTTTCAGGAGGTAAAAGTTCAAAAAATCCGAAAAAATGATGAGAAAAGACGTTTCAGAAGTGGAGAGGCTCAAGTTCAAAAAATCCGAAAAAATGATGAGAAAAGACGTTTTAGGAGGTAAAAGGTCAAAGTTCAAAAAATCCGAAAAAATGATGAGAAAAGACGTTTTAGGAAGTCAAAATTCAAAAAATCTGAAAAAGTGATGAGAAAAGACGTTTCAGGAGGTGGAGAACCCAAATTCAAAATATCCGAAAAAATGATGAGAAAAGACGTTTCAGGAGGTAAAAGTTCAAAAAATCCGAAAAAATGATGAGAAAAGACGTTTCAGAAGTGGAGAGGCTCAAGTTCAAAAAATCCGAAAAAATGATGAGAAAAGACGTTTCAGGAGGTGGAGAACCCAAATTCAAAAAATCCGAAAAAATGATGAGAAAAGACTTTTCAGGAAGTCAAAATTCAAAAAATCCGAAAAAATGATGAGAAAAAACTTTTCAGGAGGTTTAAGGTCAAAGTTCAAAAAATCCTAAAAAATGATGAGAAAAGACGTTTAAGAAGGTCAAAGGTCAAAGTTCAAAAAATCCGAAAAAATGATAAGAAAAGACGTTTCAGGAGGTGGAGAACCCAAATTCAAAAAATCCGAAAAAATGATGAGAAAAGACGTTTCAGAAGTGGAGAGGCTCAAGTTCAAAAAATCCGAAAAAATGATGAGAAAAGACGTTTCAGGAGTTGGAAAACCCAAATTCAAAAAATCCGAAAAAATGATGAGAAAAGACTTTTCAGGAAGTCAAAATTCAAAAAATCCGAAAAAATGATGAGAAAAGACGTTTCAGAAGTGGAGAGGCTCAAGTTCAAAAAATCCGAAAAAATGATGAGAAAAGACGTTTCAGAAGTGGAGAGGCTCAAGTTCAAAAAATCCGAAAAAATGATGAAAAAAGACGTTTCAGGAGGTGGAGAACCCAAATTCAAAAAATCCGAAAAAATGATGAGAAAAGACTTTTCAGGAAGTCAAAATTCAAAAAATCCGAAAAAATGATGAGAAAAAACTTTTCAGGAGGTTTAAGGTCAAAGTTCAAAAAATCCTAAAAAATGATGAGAAAAGACGTTTCAGAAGGTCAAAGGTCAAAGTTCAAAAAATCCGAAAAAATGATGAGAAAAGACGTTTCAGGAGATGGAGAACCCAAATTCAAAAAATCCGAAAACATGATGAGAAAAGACGTTTCAGGAGGTGGAGAACCCAAATTCAAAAAATCCGATAAAATGATGAGAAAAGACGTTTCAGGAGGTAAAAGTTCAAAAAATCCGAAAAAATGATGAGAAAAGACGTTTCAGAAGTGGAGAGGCTCAAGTTCAAAAAATCCAAAAAAATGATGAGAAAAGACGTTTCAGAAGTGGAGAGGCTCAAGTTCAAAAAATCCGAAAAAATGATGAGAAAAGACGTTTTAGGAGGTAAAAGGTCAAAGTTCAAAAAATCCGAAAAAATGATGAGAAAAGACGTTTTAGGAAGTCAAAATTCAAAAAATCCGAAAAAGTGATGAGAAAAGACGTTTCAGGAGGTGGAGAACCCAAATTCAAAATATCCGAAAAAATGATGAGAAAAGACGTTTCAGGAGGTAAAAGTTCAAAAAATCCGAAAAAATGATGAGAAAAGACGTTTCAGAAGTGGAGAGGCTCAAGTTCAAAAAATCCGAAAAAATGATGAGAAAAGACGTTTTAGGAGGTAAAAGGTCAAAGTTCAAAAAATCCGAAAAAATGATGAGAAAAGACGTTTTAGGAAGTCAAAATTCAAAAAATCTGAAAAAGTGATGAGAAAAGACGTTTCAGGAGGTGGAGAACCCAAATTCAAAATATCCGAAAAAATGATGAGAAAAGACGTTTCAGGAGGTGGAGAACCCAAATTCAAAAAATCCGAAAAAATGATGAGAAAAGACTTTTCAGGAAGTCAAAATTCAAAAAATCCGAAAAAATGATGAGAA
Source organism: Daphnia pulicaria (assembly GCF_021234035.1). Classification (NCBI taxonomy): domain Eukaryota; kingdom Metazoa; phylum Arthropoda; class Branchiopoda; order Diplostraca; family Daphniidae; genus Daphnia; species Daphnia pulicaria. Next base: position 14,391 of record NW_025804798.1, read on the forward strand.
AAAACTTTTCAGGAGGTTTAAGGTCAAAGTTCAAAAAATCCTAAAAAATGATGAGAAAAGACGTTTAAGAAGGTCAAAGGTCAAAGTTCAAAAAATCCGAAAAAATGATGAGAAAAGACGTTTCAGGAGGTGGAGAACCCAAATTCAAAAAATCCGAAAAAATGATGAGAAAAGACGTTTCAGAAGTGGAGAGGCTCAAGTTCAAAAAATCCGAAAAAATGATGAGAAAAGACGTTTCAGGAGTTGGAAAACCCAAATTCAAAAAATCCGAAAAAATGATGAGAAAAGACTTTTCAGGAAGTCAAAATTCAAAAAATCCGAAAAAATGATGAGAAAAGACGTTTCAGAAGTGGAGAGGCTCAAGTTCAAAAAATCCGAAAAAATGATGAGAAAAGACGTTTCAGAAGTGGAGAGGCTCAAGTTCAAAAAATCCGAAAAAATGATGAAAAAAGACGTTTCAGGAGGTGGAGAACCCAAATTCAAAAAATCCGAAAAAATGATGAGAAAAGACTTTTCAGGAAGTCAAAATTCAAAAAATCCGAAAAAATGATGAGAAAAAACTTTTCAGGAGGTTTAAGGTCAAAGTTCAAAAAATCCTAAAAAATGATGAGAAAAGACGTTTCAGAAGGTCAAAGGTCAAAGTTCAAAAAATCCGAAAAAATGATGAGAAAAGACGTTTCAGGAGATGGAGAACCCAAATTCAAAAAATCCGAAAAAATGATGAGAAAAGACGTTTCAGGAGGTGGAGAACCCAAATTCAAAAAATCCGATAAAATGATGAGAAAAGACGTTTCAGGAGGTAAAAGTTCAAAAAATCCGAAAAAATGATGAGAAAAGACGTTTCAGAAGTGGAGAGGCTCAAGTTCAAAAAATCCAAAAAAATGATGAGAAAAGACGTTTCAGAAGTGGAGAGGCTCAAGTTCAAAAAATCCGAAAAAATGATGAGAAAAGACGTTTTAGGAGGTAAAAGGTCAAAGTTCAAAAAATCCGAAAAAATGATGAGAAAAGACGTTTTAGGAAGTCAAAATTCAAAAAATCCGAAAAAGTGATGAGAAAAGACGTTTCAGGAGGTGGAGAACCCAAATTCAAAATATCCGAAAAAATGATGAGAAAAGACGTTTCAGGAGGTTTAAGGTCAAAGTTCAAAAAATCCGAAAAAATGATGAGAAAAGACGTTTCAGGAGGTGGAGAACCCAAATTCAAAAAATCCGAAAAAATGATGAGAAAAGACGTTTCAGAAGTGGAGAGGCTAAAGTTCAAAAAATCCGAAAAAATGATGAGAAAAGACGTTTCAGGAGTTGGAAAACCCAAATTCAAAAAATCCGAAAAAATGATGAGAAAAGACTTTTCAGGAAGTCGAAATTCAAAAAATCCGAAAAAATGATGAGAAAAGACGTTTCAGAAGTGGAGAGGCTCAAGTTCAAAAAATCCTAAAAAATGATGAGAAAAGACGTTTCAGAAGGTCAAAGGTCAAAGTTCAAAAAATCCGAAAAAATGATGAGAAAAGACGTTTCAGGAGATGGAGAACCCAAATTCAAAAAATCCGAAAAAATGATGAGAAAAGACGTTTCAGGAGGTGGAGAACCCAAATTCAAAAAATCCGATAAAATGATGAGAAAAGACGTTTCAGGAGGTGGAGAACCCAAATTCAAAAAATCCGAAAAAATGATGAGAAAAGACGTTTCAGAAGTGGAGAGGCTCAAGTTCAAAAAATCCAAAAAAATGATGAGAAAAGACGTTTCAGAAGTGGAGAGGCTCAAGTTCAAAAAATCCGAAAAAATGATGAGAAAAGACGTTTTAGGAGGTAAAAGGTCAAAGTTCAAAAAATCCGAAAAAATGATGAGAAAAGACGTTTTAGGAAGTCAAAATTCAAAAAATCCGAAAAAGTGATGAGAAAAGACGTTTCAGGAGGTGGAGAACCCAAATTCAAAATATCCGAAAAAATGATGAGAAAAGACGTTTCAGGAGGTAAAAGTTCAAAAAATCCGAAAAAATGATGAGAAAAGACGTTTCAGAAGTGGAGAGGCTCAAGTTCAAAAAATCCGAAAAAATGATGAGAAAAGACGTTTCAGGAGGTGGAGAACCCAAATTCAAAAAATCCGAAAAAATGATGAGAAAAGACTTTTCAGGAAGTCAAAATTCAAAAAATCCGAAAAAATGATGAGAAAAAACTTTTCTTTTTGTCAAAGTTCAAAAAATCCTAAAAAATGATGAGAAAAGACGTTTCAGAAGGTCAAAGGTCAAAGTTCAAAAAATCCGAAAAAATGATGAGAAAAGACGTTTCAGGAGATGGAGAACCCAAATTCAAAAAATCCGAAAAAATGATGAGAAAAGACGTTTCAGAAGTGGAGAGGCTCAAGTTCAAAAAATCCGAAAAAATGATGAGAAAAGACGTTTTAGGAGGTAAAAGGTCAAAGTTCAAAAAATCCGAAAAAATGATGAGAAAAGACGTTTTAGGAAGTCAAAATTCAAAAAATCCGAAAAAGTGATGAGAAAAGACGTTTCAGGAGGTGGAGAACCCAAATTCAAAATATCCGAAAAAATGATGAGAAAAGACGTTTCAGGAGGTAAAAGTTCAAAAAATCCGAAAAAATGATGAGAAAAGACGTTTCAGAAGTGGAGAGGCTCAAGTTCAAAAAATCCGAAAAAATGATGAGAAAAGACGTTTTAGGAGGTAAAAGGTCAAAGTTCAAAAAATCCGAAAAAATGATGAGAAAAGACGTTTTAGGAAGTCAAAATTCAAAAAATCTGAAAAAGTGATGAGAAAAGACGTTTCAGGAGGTGGAGAACCCAAATTCAAAATATCCGAAAAAATGATGAGAAAAGACGTTTCAGGAGGTAAAAGTTCAAAAAATCCGAAAAAATGATGAGAAAAGACGTTTCAGAAGTGGAGAGGCTCAAGTTCAAAAAATCCGAAAAAATGATGAGAAAAGACGTTTCAGGAGGTGGAGAACCCAAATTCAAAAAATCCGAAAAAATGATGAGAAAAGACTTTTCAGGAAGTCAAAATTCAAAAAATCCGAAAAAATGATGAGAAAAGACGTTTCAGAAGTGGAGAGGCTCAAGTTCAAAAAATCCGAAAAAATGATGAGAAAAGACGTTTCAGGAGGTGGAGAACCCAAATTCAAAAAATCCGAAAAAATGATGAGAAAAGACTTTTCAGGAAGTCAAAATTCAAAAAATCCGAAAAAATGATGAGAAAAAACTTTTCAGGAGGTTTAAGGTCAAAGTTCAAAAAATCCTAAAAAATGATGAGAAAAGACGTTTAAGAAGGTCAAAGGTCAAAGTTCAAAAAATCCGAAAAAATGATAAGAAAAGACGTTTCAGGAGGTGGAGAACCCAAATTCAAAAAATCCGAAAAAATGATGAGAAAAGACGTTTCAGAAGTGGAGAGGCTCAAGTTCAAAAAATCCGAAAAAATGATGAGAAAAGACGTTTCAGGAGTTGGAAAACCCAAATTCAAAAAATCCGAAAAAATGATGAGAAAAGACTTTTCAGGAAGTCAAAATTCAAAAAATCCGAAAAAATGATGAGAAAAGACGTTTCAGAAGTGGAGAGGCTCAAGTTCAAAAAATCCGAAAAAATGATGAGAAAAGACGTTTCAGAAGTGGAGAGGCTCAAGTTCAAAAAATCCGAAAAAATGATGAAAAAAGACGTTTCAGGAGGTGGAGAACCCAAATTCAAAAAATCCGAAAAAATGATGAGAAAAGACTTTTCAGGAAGTCAAAATTCAAAAAATCCGAAAAAATGATGAGAAAAAACTTTTCTTTTTGTCAAAGTTCAAAAAATCCTAAAAAATGATGAGAAAAGACGTTTCAGAAGGTCAAAGGTCAAAGTTCAAAAAATCCGAAAAAATGATGAGAAAAGACGTTTCAGGAGATGGAGAACCCAAATTCAAAAAATCCGAAAAAATGATGAGAAAAGACGTTTCAGAAGTGGAGAGGCTCAAGTTCAAAAAATCCGAAAAAATGATGAGAAAAGACGTTTTAGGAGGTAAAAGGTCAAAGTTCAAAAAATCCGAAAAAATGATGAGAAAAGACGTTTTAGGAAGTCAAAATTCAAAAAATCCGAAAAAGTGATGAGAAAAGACGTTTCAGGAGGTGGAGAACCCAAATTCAAAATATCCGAAAAAATGATGAGAAAAGACGTTTCAGGAGGTAAAAGTTCAAAAAATCCGAAAAAATGATGAGAAAAGACGTTTCAGAAGTGGAGAGGCTCAAGTTCAAAAAATCCGAAAAAATGATGAGAAAAGACGTTTTAGGAGGTAAAAGGTCAAAGTTCAAAAAATCCGAAAAAATGATGAGAAAAGACGTTTTAGGAAGTCAAAATTCAAAAAATCTGAAAAAATGATGAGAAAAAACTTTTCAGGAGGTTTAAGGTCAAAGTTCAAAAAATCCTAAAAAATGATGAGAAAAGACGTTTCAGAAGGTCAAAGGTCAAAGTTCAAAAAATCCGAAAAAATGATGAGAAAAGACGTTTCAGGAGATGGAGAACCCAAATTCAAAAAATCCGAAAAAATGATGAGAAAAGACGTTTCAGGAGGTGGAGAACCCAAATTCAAAAAATCCGATAAAATGATGAGAAAAGACGTTTCAGGAGGTAAAAGTTCAAAAAATCCGAAAAAATGATGAGAAAAGACGTTTCAGAAGTGGAGAGGCTCAAGTTCAAAAAATCCAAAAAAATGATGAGAAAAGACGTTTCAGAAGTGGAGAGGCTCAAGTTCAAAAAATCCGAAAAAATGATGAGAAAAGACGTTTTAGGAGGTAAAAGGTCAAAGTTCAAAAAATCCGAAAAAATGATGAGAAAAGACGTTTTAGGAAGTCAAAATTCAAAAAATCCGAAAAAGTGATGAGAAAAGACGTTTCAGGAGGTGGAGAACCCAAATTCAAAATATCCGAAAAAATGATGAGAAAAGACGTTTCAGGAGGTTTAAGGTCAAAGTTCAAAAAATCCGAAAAAATGATGAGAAAAGACGTTTCAGGAGGTGGAGAACCCAAATTCAAAAAATCCGAAAAAATGATGAGAAAAGACGTTTCAGAAGTGGAGAGGCTCAAGTTCAAAAAATCCGAAAAAATGATGAGAAAAGACGTTTCAGGAGTTGGAAAACCCAAATTCAAAAAATTCGAAAAAATGATGAGAAAAGACTTTTCAGGAAGTCGAAATTCAAAAAATCCGAAAAAATGATGAGAAAAGACGTTTCAGAAGTGGAGAGGCTCAAGTTCAAAAAATCCTAAAAAATGATGAGAAAAGACGTTTCAGAAGGTCAAAGGTCAAAGTTCAAAAAATCCGAAAAAATGATGAGAAAAGACGTTTCAGGAGATGGAGAACCCAAATTCAAAAAATCCGAAAAAATGATGAGAAAAGACGTTTCAGGAGGTGGAGAACCCAAATTCAAAAAATCCGATAAAATGATGAGAAAAGACGTTTCAGGAGGTAAAAGTTCAAAAAATCCGAAAAAATGATGAGAAAAGACGTTTCAGAAGTGGAGAGGCTCAAGTTCAAAAAATCCAAAAAAATGATGAGAAAAGACGTTTCAGAAGTGGAGAGGCTCAAGTTCAAAAAATCCGAAAAAATGATGAGAAAAGACGTTTTAGGAGGTAAAAGGTCAAAGTTCAAAAAATCCGAAAAAATGATGAGAAAAGACGTTTTAGGAAGTCAAAATTCAAAAAATCCGAAAAAGTGATGAGAAAAGACGTTTCAGGAGGTGGAGAACCCAAATTCAAAATATCCGAAAAAATGATGAGAAAAGACGTTTCAGGAGGTTTAAGGTCAAAGTTCAAAAAATCCGAAAAAATGATGAGAAAAGACGTTTCAGGAGGTGGAGAACCCAAATTCAAAAAATCCGAAAAAATGATGAGAAAAGACGTTTCAGGAGTTGGAAAACCCAAATTCAAAAAATCCGAAAAAATGATGAGAAAAGACTTTTCAGGAAGTCGAAATTCAAAAAATCCGAAAAAATGATGAGAAAAGACATTTCAGAAGTGGAGAGGCTCAAGTTCAAAAAATCCGAAAAAATGATGAGAAAAGACGTTTTAGGAGGTAAAAGGTCAAAGTTCAAAAAATCCGAAAAAATGATGAGAAAAGACGTTTTAGGAAGTCAAAATTCAAAAAATCTGAAAAAGTGATGAGAAAAGACGTTTCAGGAGGTGGAGAACCCAAATTCAAAATATCCGAAAAAATGATGAGAAAAGACGTTTCAGGAGGTAAAAGTTCAAAAAATCCGAAAAAATGATGAGAAAAGACGTTTCAGAAGTGGAGAGGCTCAAGTTCAAAAAATCCGAAAAAATGATGAGAAAAGACGTTTCAGGAGGTGGAGAACCCAAATTCAAAAAATCCGAAAAAATGATGAGAAAAGACGTTTCAGGAGGTGGAGAACCCAAATTCAAAAAATCCGAAAAAATGATGAGAAAAGACTTTTCAGGAGGTTAAAGGTCAAAGTTCAAAAAATCCGAAAAAATGATGAGAAAAGACGTTTCAGGAAGTCAAAATTCAAAAAATCCGAAAAAATGATGAGAAAAAACTTTTCAGGAGGTTTAAGGTCAAAGTTCAAAAAATCCTAAAAAATGATGTGGTAAGACGTTTCAGAAGGTCAAAGGTCAAAGTTCAAAAAATCCGAAAAAATGATGAGAAAAGACGTTTCAGGAGGTGGAGAACCCAAATTCAAAAAATCCGAAAAAATGATGAGAAAAGACGTTTCAGGAGGTGGAGAACCCAAGTTCAAAAAATCCGAAAAAATGATGAGAAAAGACGTTTCAGGAGGTGGAGAACCCAAGTTCAAGAAATCCGAAAAAATGATGAGAAAAGACGTTTCAGGAGGTGGAGAGGCCCAAGTTCAAAAAATCCGAAAAAGTGATGAGAAAAGACGTTTCAGGAGGTGGAGAACCCAAATTCAAAAAATCCGAAAAAATGATGAGAAAAGACGTTTCAGGAGGTAAAAGTTCAAAAAATCAAAAAAAATGATGAGAAAAGACGTTTCAGAAATAGAGAGGTTCAAGTTCAAAAAATCCGAAAAAATGATGAGAAAAGACGTTTCAGAAGTGGAGAGGCTCAAGTTCAAAAAATCCTAAAAAATGATGAGAAAAGACGTTTCAGGAGGTGGAGAACCCAAATTCAAAAAATCCGAAAAAATGATGAGAAAAGACGTTTCAGAAGTGGAGAGGCTCAAGTTCAAAAAATCCGAAAAAATGATGAAAAAAGACGTTTCAGGAGGTGGAGAACCCAAATTCAAAAAATCCGAAAAAATGATGAGAAAAGACTTTTCAGGAAGTCAAAATTCAAAAAATCCGAAAAAATGATGAGAAAAAACTTTTCAGGAGGTTTAAGGTCAAAGTTCAAAAAATCCTAAAAAATGATGAGAAAAGACGTTTCAGAAGGTCAAAGGTCAAAGTTCAAAAAATCCGAAAAAATGATGAGAAAAGACGTTTCAGGAGATGGAGAACCCAAATTCAAAAAATCCGAAAAAATGATGAGAAAAGACGTTTCAGGAGGTGGAGAACCCAAATTCAAAAAATCCGATAAAATGATGAGAAAAGACGTTTCAGGAGGTAAAAGTTCAAAAAATCCGAAAAAATGATGAGAAAAGACGTTTCAGAAGTGGAGAGGCTCAAGTTCAAAAAATCCAAAAAAATGATGAGAAAAGACGTTTTAGGAAGTCAAAATTCAAAAAATCTGAAAAAGTGATGAGAAAAGACGTTTCAGGAGTTGGAAAACCCAAATTCAAAATATCCGAAAAAATGATGAGAAAAGACGTTTCAGGAGGTTTAAGGTCAAAGTTCAAAAAATCCGAAAAAATGATGAGAAAAGACGTTTCAGGAGGTGGAGAACCCAAATTCAAAAAATCCGAAAAAATGATGAGAAAAGACGTTTCAGGAGTTGGAAAACCCAAATTCAAAAAATCCGAAAAAATGATGAGAAAAGACTTTTCAGGAAGCCGAAATTCAAAAAATCCGAAAAAATGATGAGAAAAGACATTTCAGAAGTGGAGAGGCTCAAGTTCAAAAAATCCGAAAAAATGATGAGAAAAGACGTTTTAGGAGGTAAAAGGTCAAAGTTCAAAAAATCCGAAAAAATGACGAGAAAAGACGTTTTAGGAAGTCAAAATTCAAAAAATCTGAAAAAGTGATGAGAAAAGACGTTTCAGGAGGTGGAGAACCCAAATTCAAAATATCCGAAAAAATGATGAGAAAAGACGTTTCAGGAGTTGGAAAACCCAAATTCAAAAAATCCGAAAAAATGATGAGAAAAGACTTTTCAGGAAGTCGAAATTCAAAAAATCCGAAAAAATGATGAGAAAAGACATTTCAGAAGTGGAGAGGCTCAAGTTCAAAAAATCCGAAAAAATGATGAGAAAAGACGTTTTAGGAGGTAAAAGGTCAAAGTTCAAAAAATCCGAAAAAATGATGAGAAAAGACGTTTTAGGAAGTCAAAATTCAAAAAATCTGAAAAAGTGATGAGAAAAGACGTTTCAGGAGGTGGAGAACCCAAATTCAAAATATCCGAAAAAATGATGAGAAAAGACGTTTCAGGAGGTAAAAGTTCAAAAAATCCGAAAAAATGATGAGAAAAGACGTTTCAGAAGTGGAGAGGCTCAAGTTCAAAAAATCCGAAAAAATGATGAGAAAAGACGTTTCAGGAGGTGGAGAACCCAAATTCAAAAAATCCGAAAAAATGATGAGAAAAGACGTTTCAGGAGGTGGAGAACCCAAATTCAAAAAATCCGAAAAAATGATGAGAAAAGACTTTTCAGGAGGTTAAAGGTCAAAGTTCAAAAAATCCGAAAAAATGATGAGAAAAGACGTTTCAGGAAGTCAAAATTCAAAAAATCCGAAAAAATGATGAGAAAAAACTTTTCAGGAGGTTTAAGGTCAAAGTTCAAAAAATCCTAAAAAATGATGTGGTAAGACGTTTCAGAAGGTCAAAGGTCAAAGTTCAAAAAATCCGAAAAAATGATGAGAAAAGACGTTTCAGGAGGTGGAGAACCCAAATTCAAAAAATCCGAAAAAATGATGAGAAAAGACGTTTCAGGAGGTGGAGAACCCAAGTTCAAAAAATCCGAAAAAATGATGAGAAAAGACGTTTCAGGAGGTGGAGAACCCAAGTTCAAGAAATCCGAAAAAATGATGAGAAAAGACGTTTCAGGAGGTAAAAGTTCAAAAAATCAAAAAAAATGATGAGAAAAGACGTTTCAGAAATAGAGAGGTTCAAGTTCAAAAAATCCGAAAAAATGATGAGAAAAGACGTTTCAGAAGTGGAGAGGCTCAAGTTCAAAAAATCCTAAAAAATGATGAGAAAAGACGTTTCAGGAGGTGGAGAACCCAAATTCAAAAAATCCGAAAAAATGATGAGAAAAGACGTTTCAGAAGTGGAGAGGCTCAAGTTCAAAAAATCCGAAAAAATGATGAAAAAAGACGTTTCAGGAGGTGGAGAACCCAAATTCAAAAAATCCGAAAAAATGATGAGAAAAGACTTTTCAGGAAGTCAAAATTCAAAAAATCCGAAAAAATGATGAGAAAAAACTTTTCAGGAGGTTTAAGGTCAAAGTTCAAAAAATCCTAAAAAATGATGAGAAAAGACGTTTCAGAAGGTCAAAGGTCAAAGTTCAAAAAATCCGAAAAAATGATGAGAAAAGACGTTTCAGGAGATGGAGAACCCAAATTCAAAAAATCCGAAAAAATGATGAGAAAAGACGTTTCAGGAGGTGGAGAACCCAAATTCAAAAAATCCGATAAAATGATGAGAAAAGACGTTTCAGGAGGTAAAAGTTCAAAAAATCCGAAAAAATGATGAGAAAAGACGTTTCAGAAGTGGAGAGGCTCAAGTTCAAAAAATCCAAAAAAATGATGAGAAAAGACGTTTCAGAAGTGGAGAGGCTCAAGTTCAAAAAATCCGAAAAAATGATGAGAAAAGACGTTTTAGGAGGTAAAGGGTCAAAGTTCAAAAAATCCGAAAAAATGATGAGAAAAGACGTTTTAGAAAGTCAAAATTCAAAAAATCCGAAAAAGTGATGAGAAAAGACGTTTCAGGAGGTGGAGAACCCAAATTCAAAATATCCGAAAAAATGATGAGAAAAGACGTTTCAGGAGGTTTAAGGTCAAAGTTCAAAAAATCCGAAAAAATGATGAGAAAAGACGTTTCAGGAGGTGGAGAACCCAAATTCAAAAAATCCGAAAAAATGATGAGAAAAGACGTTTCAGAAGTGGAGAGGCTCAAGTTCAAAAAATCCGAAAAAATGATGAGAAAAGACGTTTCAGAAGTGGAGAGGCTCAAGTTCAAAAAATCCGAAAAAATGATGAGAAAAGACGTTTCAGGAGGTGGAGAACTCAAATTCAAAAAATCCGAAAAAATGATGAGAAAAGACGTTTCAGGAGGTGGAGAACCCAAATTCAAAAAATCCGAAAAAATGATGAGAAAAGACTTTTCAGGAGGTTAAAGGTCAAAGTTCAAAAAATCCGAAAAAATGATGAGAAAAGACGTTTCAGGAGGTAAAAGTTCAAAAAATCCGAAAAAATGATGAGAAAAGACGTTTCAGAAGTGGAGAGGCTCAAGTTCAAAAAATCCGAAAAAATGATGAGAAAAGACGTTTCAGGAGGTGGAGAACCCAAATTCAAAAAATCCGAAAAAATGATGAGAAAAGACTTTTCAGGAAGTCAAAATTCAAAAAATCCGAAAAAATGATGAGAAAAAACTTTTCAGGAGGTTTAAGGTCAAAGTTCAAAAAATCCTAAAAAAAGATGAGAAAAGACGTTTAAGAAGGTCAAAGGTCAAAGTTCAAAAAATCCGAAAAAATGATGAGAAAAGACGTTTCAGGAGGTGGAGAACCCAAATTCAAAAAATCCGAAAAAATGATGAGAAAAGACGTTTCAGAAGTGGAGAGGCTCAAGTTCAAAAAATCCGAAAAAATGATGAGAAAAGACGTTTCAGGAGTTGGAAAACCCAAATTCAAAAAATCCGAAAAAATGATGAGAAAAGACTTTTCAGGAAGTCAAAATTCAAAAAATCCGAAAAAATGATGAGAAAAGACGTTTCAGAAGTGGAGAGGCTCAAGTTCAAAAAATCCGAAAAAATGATGAGAAAAGACGTTTCAGAAGTGGAGAGGCTCAAGTTCAAAAAATCCGAAAAAATGATGAAAAAAGACGTTTCAGGAGGTGGAGAACCCAAATTCAAAAAATCCGAAAAAATGATGAGAAAAGTCTTTTCAGGAAGTCAAAATTCAAAAAATCCGAAAAAATGATGAGAAAAAACTTTTCAGGAGGTTTAAGGTCAAAGTTCAAAAAATCCTAAAAAATGATGAGAAAAGACGTTTCAGAAGGTCAAAGGTCAAAGTTCAAAAAATCCGAAAAAATGATGAGAAAAGACGTTTCAGGAGATGGAGAACCCAAATTCAAAAAATCCGAAAAAATGATGAGAAAAGACGTTTCAGAAGTGGAGAGGCTCAAGTTCAAAAAATCCGAAAAAATGATGAGAAAAGACGTTTCAGGAGGTGGAGAACTCAAATACAAAAAATCCGAAAAAATGATGAGAAAAGACCTTTCAGGAGGTTAAAGGTCAAAGTTCAAAAAATCCGAAAAAATGATGAGAAAAGACGTTTCAGGAGGTAAAAGTTCAAAAAATCCGAAAAAATGATGAGAAAAGACGTTTCAGAAGTGGAGAGGCTCAAGTTCAAAAAATCCGAAAAAATGATGAGAAAAGACGTTTCAGGAGGTGGAGAACCCAAATTCAAAAAATCCGAAAAAATGATGAGAAAAGACGTTTCAGGAGGTGGAGAACCCAAATTCAAAAAATCCGATAAAATGATGAGAAAAGACGTTTCAGGAGGTAAAAGTTCAAAAAATCCGAAAAAATGATGAGAAAAGACGTTTCAGAAGTGGAGAGGCTCAAGTTCAAAAAATCCAAAAAAATGATGAGAAAAGACGTTTCAGAAGTGGAGAGGCTCAAGTTCAAAAAATCCGAAAAAATGATGAGAAAAGACGTTTTAGGAGGTAAAAGGTCAAAGTTCAAAAAATCCGAAAAAATGATGAGAAAAGACGTTTTAGGAAGTCAAAATTCAAAAAATCCGAAAAAGTGATGAGAAAAGACGTTTCAGGAGGTGGAGAACCCAAATTCAAAATATCCGAAAAAATGATGAGAAAAGACGTTTCAGGAGGTAAAAGTTCAAAAAATCCGAAAAAATGATGAGAAAAGACGTTTCAGAAGTGGAGAGGCTCAAGTTCAAAAAATCCGAAAAAATGATGAGAAAAGACGTTTTAGGAGGTAAAAGGTCAAAGTTCAAAAAATCCGAAAAAATGATGAGAAAAGACGTTTCAGAAGTGGAGAGGCTCAAGTTCAAAAAATCCGAAAAAATGATGAGAAAAGACGTTTCAGGAGGTGGAGAACTCAAATACAAAAAATCCGAAAAAATGATGAGAAAAGACCTTTCAGGAGGTTAAAGGTCAAAGTTCAAAAAATCCGAAAAAATGATGAGAAAAGACGTTTCAGGAGGTAAAAGTTCAAAAAATCCGAAAAAATGATGAGAAAAGACGTTTCAGAAGTGGAGAGGCTCAAGTTCAAAAAATCCGAAAAAATGATGAGAAAAGACGTTTCAGGAGGTGGAGAACCCAAATTCAAAAAATCCGAAAAAATGATGAGAAAAGACGTTTCAGGAGGTGGAGAACCCAAATTCAAAAAATCCGATAAAATGATGAGAAAAGACGTTTCAGGAGGTAAAAGTTCAAAAAATCCGAAAAAATGATGAGAAAAGACGTTTCAGAAGTGGAGAGGCTCAAGTTCAAAAAATCCGAAAAAATGATGAGAAAAGACGTTTTAGGAGGTAAAAGGTCAAAGTTCAAAAAATCCGAAAAAATGATGAGAAAAGACGTTTTAGGAAGTCAAAATTCAAAAAATCCGAAAAAGTGATGAGAAAAGACGTTTCAGGAGGTGGAGAACCCAAATTCAAAATATCCGAAAAAATGATGAGAAAAGACGTTTCAGGAGGTAAAAGTTCAAAAAATCCGAAAAAATGATGAGAAAAGACGTTTCAGAAGTGGAGAGGCTCAAGTTCAAAAAATCCGAAAAAATGATGAGAAAAGACGTTTTAGGAGGTAAAAGGTCAAAGTTCAAAAAATCCGAAAAAATGATGAGAAAAGACGTTTTAGGAAGTCAAAATTCAAAAAATCTGAAAAAGTGATGAGAAAAGACGTTTCAGGAGGTGGAGAACCCAAATTCAAAATATCCGAAAAAATGATGAGAAAAGACGTTTCAGGAGGTAAAAGTTCAAAAAATCCGAAAAAATGATGAGAAAAGACGTTTCAGAAGTGGAGAGGCTCAAGTTCAAAAAATCCGAAAAAATGATGAGAAAAGACGTTTCAGGAGGTGGAGAACCCAAATTCAAAAAATCCGAAAAAATGATGAGAAAAGACTTTTCAGGAAGTCAAAATTCAAAAAATCCGAAAAAATGATGAGAAAAAACTTTTCAGGAGGTTTAAGGTCAAAGTTCAAAAAATCCTAAAAAATGATGAGAAAAGACGTTTAAGAAGGTCAAAGGTCAAAGTTCAAAAAATCCGAAAAAATGATGAGAAAAGACGTTTCAGGAGGTGGAGAACCCAAATTCAAAAAATCCGAAAAAATGATGAGAAAAGACGTTTCAGAAGTGGAGAGGCTCAAGTTCAAAAAATCCGAAAAAATGATGAGAAAAGACGTTTCAGGAGTTGGAAAACCCAAATTCAAAAAATCCGAAAAAATGATGAGAAAAGACTTTTCAGGAAGTCAAAATTCAAAAAATCCGAAAAAATGATGAGAAAAGACGTTTCAGAAGTGGAGAGGCTCAAGTTCAAAAAATCCGAAAAAATGATGAGAAAAGACGTTTCAGAAGTGGAGAGGCTCAAGTTCAAAAAATCCGAAAAAATGATGAAAAAAGACGTTTCAGGAGGTGGAGAACCCAAATTCAAAAAATCCGAAAAAATGATGAGAAAAGACTTTTCAGGAAGTCAAAATTCAAAAAATCCGAAAAAATGATGAGAAAAAACTTTTCAGGAGGTTTAAGGTCAAAGTTCAAAAAATCCTAAAAAATGATGAGAAAAGACGTTTCAGAAGGTCAAAGGTCAAAGTTCAAAAAATCCGAAAAAATGATGAGAAAAGACGTTTCAGGAGATGGAGAACCCAAATTCAAAAAATCCGAAAAAATGATGAGAAAAGACGTTTCAGGAGGTGGAGAACCCAAATTCAAAAAATCCGATAAAATGATGAGAAAAGACGTTTCAGGAGGTAAAAGTTCAAAAAATCCGAAAAAATGATGAGAAAAGACGTTTCAGAAGTGGAGAGGCTCAAGTTCAAAAAATCCAAAAAAATGATGAGAAAAGACGTTTCAGAAGTGGAGAGGCTCAAGTTCAAAAAATCCGAAAAAATGATGAGAAAAGACGTTTTAGGAGGTAAAAGGTCAAAGTTCAAAAAATCCGAAAAAATGATGAGAAAAGACGTTTTAGGAAGTCAAAATTCAAAAAATCCGAAAAAGTGATGAGAAAAGACGTTTCAGGAGGTGGAGAACCCATTTTCAAAATATCCGAAAAAATGATGAGAAAAGACGTTTCAGGAGGTTTAAGGTCAAAGTTCAAAAAATCCGAAAAAATGATGAGAAAAGACGTTTCAGGAGGTGGAGAACCCAAATTCAAAAAATCCGAAAAAATGATGAGAAAAGACGTTTCAGAAGTGGAGAGGCTCAAGTTCAAAAAATCCGAAAAAATGATGAGAAAAGACGTTTCAGGAGTTGGAAAACCCAAATTCAAAAAATCCGAAAAAATGATGAGAAAAGACTTTTCAGGAAGTCGAAATTCAAAAAATCCGAAAAAATGATGAGAAAAGACGTTTCAGAAGTGGAGAGGCTCAAGTTCAAAAAATCCTAAAAAATGATGAGAAAAGACGTTTCAGAAGGTCAAAGGTCAAAGTTCAAAAAATCCGAAAAAATGATGAGAAAAGACGTTTCAGAAGTGGAGAGGCTCAAGTTCAAAAAATCCAAAAAAATGATGAGAAAAGACGTTTCAGAAGTGGAGAGGCTCAAGTTCAAAAAATCCGAAAAAAT